>NW_004955403.1:33369469-33445242 GCF_000276665.1 Chinchilla lanigera | reverse complement strand
TTTTTTGGTTTTTCTCCGGTACCAGGAACCGAACTCACGACCTTGCGCTTGCCAGGCAGGCGCTTTGCCGCTGAGCTAAATCCCCAGCCCCTCTTTAGTTATTTTTATTAGTGTCTTGTATATTGTTCCAGAATTTCTTTATGCTAAAATGTTGTAAGTTCTCCCTGTTTTTAATAAAAAATTCACACTATAAATATTTTCTTAATCTTACCTTTTGTATTTAAAATTAATGTTGGAGATGTTTCCATCTAAACAGGGTAGCTTCATTGTTTTTCATGGTTGCATGCTATTCTAAGTTGATGGACTACAGTTTATCTAGTTTCCTAATGATGGACCTTAGTACTCTTGGCAATATTTTCAGTTATAAGCAACAATGTAGTGAATTGCCTTGGGATGCAGTGGGTAGAGAACATCTTCATTCTATTTTAACAGTTGCATATCATTCCTTTGGACAGCTATTCATCATTTATCTACCTTGTCCCCTATTGATGGCCATTATATTTTCAATCATTTATTTTTACAGACAACATCCTAATGAATAGCCTTATCTATGTATTATCTTACATATGCACAAATAACCATATGGACTTAATTCCTAGATGTTGGATTTTCAAATAAAAAATAGAAATACTAATAAAATAAGTCATTAAATACTTATCACACTAAAATATTTTCATTTGTGAGCTTCCACTGTCTCTAAACATTTGTCTCTTGGTCTTGGAATAGAAATTATTTTGATTTTTCCCTTTGACATCAACATAAGAATTTGAGAGATATGGGTACTTAAGCTATAACAAATATTTTAAAAAGTATGAGAAATACAACAAAAAACTTCAGTGGATGATGACAGAAGACTATAATTGTCCTTTAGGTAGTGTCAGAGCCAAAAACCTAACTTAAAGTTAGAGAAGTATGTGTAACCTACTCACAATAATAAAAAGTAAATTATAAGAGCCCAGCTTGGGCAACTTAATGACTTAGTGAGATCCTGTCTCAAAATAAAAAATAAAAAAAAGACTGGGGGTGCAGCCAAGTGAAGAGCCCTGGGTTCAATCCAAAACAAAACAAAATAAAACAAAATAGTCCATGATAAAATGGATGTAAATAATATTTTTCAGCTATAGATAAATTTTGGATTTAATAATTAATATTAAATTTGGAAAAAGTGTCATTTTCTGTCATTGAGTTAGAAATCTTATGAGAAAATAAATTAGGGCTAATAATGATTAATATTGGTGTGTACAATTTAAAAATGTACTACACTTGGATAAGTGTATTTGAACCCAACTAAGATATCAAGAACCTTAGCAATTATTTTAAATGAAGAATCAGTAAGTAGAAAAGGAGGTACAGTCATGGAATGTGACCCAAAGCATCATTCCTTAGTAGTTCTCAATCTGCTGTATTATGAACAACACGTCCTTGGAGTTAATATTGTTGGTAGACATTTCCTGTTACCTGTGAACATTATGACTTCCCTTTAAAGAAAGGGGATTTAAGGAAGTCATTAATGAAGGATTGGGGAAAGGCAGAACACTATACACCTGTGTTATTTTGGCCTCCACCAATCAGACACATTATGGAGTATTCATTCATTCATAAATCCACCCATTCATCTCACTGATTCATCTATTCTTTGTTAATTTTCATATCTATTTGGTTGTGCTAAAGTGCTGGAAAGGGAAGTAAGCAATGGGCAGGACACAATAAGAGTGCATGGCAAATACTCAAGCGTGATATAAACTATAATTGACAGTGCCAAGGAGGTAAGAGATGTTCCATAGGTAAGAGATGGTACCTAGGCATTTTTCTTATGTAATTTCTTTAAACTTTCCATTGTGATCCCTATTTCTAAGCCATCATAGCTCCACCTAGATGCAGTTCTTTTCAGTTTTGCACCCTCAACATTATGGAAGGATCTTGATTAATTTGGACCTCAGGAGGGGCATGGGGAGGAAAGAGAAATTTTTCTAAGAGGAAGGAACAGGATATGCAATTATACATACAGGAAATTGCCAAGTGTGAGGAGTAGGAGACAGAGCTTAGTGTAGATGAACGAGGGAGTGTACAGGGCATTGGTGGATTATAAACTTCAGGTTTTCAGCTTGCTGCTGAAATAGTACTTGTTATGCATTTTTTCTAAGCAAAAAGAGCATTTGTAAATAAATGAATGTCATTTACAATACATGTTTGTCATATATAAATTATGAAAATTAAAATTGTCAATGCAATGAGAATAATATGCTTAAGTAAAGTTAATTGGATCTGTTGCACACCACTAGGAGAAAAACTATGATATTTAAGATACCACTGTATCCAGAGCTGTCCAATTACACTTTTGGCAATGACAGAAAATTTCCATATCTATTGTCCAATACAGTAGCCAATATAGCAGTCATAGTGCACATTTGGACTGCAGCTAATACAATATAGGACCTAAATTTTAAGTTTTTTTAAGTTTAGACCTTTGAATTCAAATGGCCCCATGTGAGCTAGTGGCTAATGTCTTGGGCAGTGCAGCTCTAAGCAAGGTTTTGAACACGCAGAGTAATAGCATTTAAGAGCTGGAGTAGCACTCGAAGTTTACTTCATCTGGCACTTTGATTTTACAAATGAGGAAACTGAAGCCGAGAAGGTGAAATACCTTGTTGAAGGGGAAATCGGCTGTGAGAAACAGAACTGGCAAGTGGTTTTTAATGTCCTGACCCCTGACTTGGAAGGCTTTTGATCCCACCATGCTCTCTCCTACATTATACCAGTAGGGCTGTGGCTGAATTCAGTTAAAGATGGCTGGTTAGTAGATTGGGAGAGGAGGTCAATCTTAGTCCTTCAAGTCAACCAACCATGAATAGTTCCTGGACGAGGTGCCAGACACTGAGATCAGAGCAGAATTGTGGGAAGGAAGGGGCTGCAAAATGGAACAAAGAACCCACAATCCATTTGGAAAAATAGGGAACAGATAGATATATATACATATTTAAACTTTTCCTGAGTGCATTAATGTACACACATATGTATATATTACATATGATTTACACACATACACAAACACACACACACCTTGTACAAGGTAGAAGATAGTCCACATGGGACAGACAAGCAAACACAGAAGCAGGGATAAAGAAATTCAGAAAGATCTGTGAGTGAGTGTCAGGGAGAGCTTCAGGAGTAAGACAAGCTTTATATTGTGTGTATTAAATTGTCTAGCACCAAAGATAGACATTAATGTCATTCAAACTTATATAATATAATAATATATATAATATACAATATGTATAAATATATATACCATATATATGTGCCATACATATATGTGCCATATATATATATATATGGCATTCTGGGAGGCTGAGGCAGAAGTCTCATGCCCTGGTCAACTGAGAAACTTGGTGGGACCCTGTTTGAAAAAGAAAAGAAAGAATGGGGATGTAGCTCAGAACAAAAGCCCTGGTTCAATCCCCAGTATAAAAATAAAGTAGTTTGTTTCAGGATTGTTCCTATGGGATAAGAACTGCATAAAATTACTTAATATTAAAGTTGTATTGTTAGGTAACAGAAAGGTACATGATTAAATGAGATTACATGCCTAAACTGGGAGAGAAGTCACGGTTACTATAGCAGTAGCCTGTATACATAGCTGGGAGATGGAATTCTCACTTGGCTCACTTGAGTCTTAACATAGTACTGGATGACAATACCTTCAAAGATATTTTTCTATTGTAGGCAAAACAAATGAGACCCCAGTGCTCCTAAAACATTGCAAAGAGCCAACAGAGAGAAATGAAAGTATTAGAAATATAATTGTACTTGCTAAAGGAGACATAAATATAAGTAAAATGAAGACAGAGAAGTCCTTTATTATCCACACTTCAAGTCCTCTTTGTGGATGTTTCTTAAAACTTTTTTGGTTTTCCTTTTGATTTCGGTTTTCTCATTTTATCTTCAGAAAATGTAACATGTTCTTCACCCAGGAAAATAAAGAAAAGATAAAGAAACACCCTACATCCCTTTTAATTTCACCCAGAGTTAACCATTGCTGGTATTCTTTTTTCTTTTTTTCTTCTTTTCAAACAGAGAGGTTTATTTTTTTAAAATTTTTTTCTTTTTTTCTGCCGGTACCGGGAATTGAACTCTCGACCTTGTGCTTGCCAGGCAGGCGCTGCTCTGCTGAGCTAAATCCCCAGCCCTTGAACACTGAGTTTTAAATGTCTAGATACTTAATAATGGTCTCTAGAGCTTTGTATGATAGTTTTTTGAGTTTTGAGTGAGGGATTTTTGAGGGAAACTCTTTGCTGGAGAAGCCCATGCAAGATGGAAAAGCCACGCAGTATTTTCTGCCTCTGTAGGTCTTCAAGCATGATAGTAAATTATGTCTTGAAATCAGTTGTTCATAAATTCAGGTTTTCTTGGTTGGTGTGCTTTGGTAAGGAGGGGGAAATAATTTAGCTTGGTACTTTTTTCAGTGAGTAACTGTTGATTTGTACATCGGTCTGCTTCAAGGTTTTCTTTTTTATTTTATGGAAAAAAAGTAAAACAAAATTTCATAACAAGATGATAGGAGAATAACAATAGTTAATACACTGCATACTGTTATTTTTAAAGTAGTTACTCACAGTATAAGATATGAGCATAAAAATTTCTCCAGTCAATATAAGTGCAAACCTTCCTTTTCTATGAACTAAGAGACACTAACAGTATAACGAACTTGCATTTTTTCTCTGTTTTGCCTTCCTTCCTTTCCTCAAGGGTTTCTTGTGCCTACACTTATAAGTTGCCAGATCTGTTGGTTCAGGAAATACTGGATGTAATTATTGGGCGGGGGCCTGAACTCCCCTCTTGTTGACTTTGCTTGTAGAGATCTAATTTAGTATGTGCGGCTTCTGGGGTGGATTGCATGGGTCAGCTTCTCTTTTCGATGAAATAAATTTGTGTAATCATGCTGCACTTACTGTATGAACTTTCCCCATGGAAATGGCTGGGAATCACTTCACATGCTGTTTGTTATGTTTTGCTCAGTCTCAAGGAGCAATCAAGAGTTTGGCAATTTGGTATGTTTTCCAAGCATTTGTTTCTGCTGCAAATAGTCATGGAAATATTGCCAAAAGTTTGATCCAACTTGGGTCACATAAAATGATACTCAGTGCTTACTAATCTTGAACTTTATAAATCAGTTTCTCATCCTCAGAGGAATTTTTTAAAAGATGTTGTTTCCTGCACAATTATTGTCTCCTTTGATCTCACACTCCATTTGGTCTTTCAGATAAGGGAGGCCAATAATTCCTCAGCTATAACTTCAGCAGCACAGATAGCTATCATGCGTTGTGTGACATGCAATTCATTATTCAATTGTGAATAACAACTGTGGTCCTATATTAAATGTTTTATAGCTCATCCCTGAGTTAATATAACATTTATAGTTATTTTTTGTGTCCAATAGGGATAAAAAATTCTTTATGTTGTTTAATGGCATGTAATATTTAAAACATTATAAAAGAGAATAACTATAGTAAAGCGAACCTACCTATGTAGCTTGGTTATTTTATTTTATTCTCACCAATAAAGGGGCCTCATTTCTTTGATGTGTCTAGTAATTTTCATTATTGTCTTTTAGGTAAACTAGATGAATGTGAAGAAGCCATGATTCAGCCTTCATAAATCGCATGATTAACATTTACCGACATTCCTCCAGTCCTCCTTTATCCATTTTATAATGTACTCCTAAGTTCTTTGCCCTGCATAAAGACTTCTTTGGAATGTAGCAGAAAAACACAAGATGGCCTCAAGATCTGATCACATACTTAAGGACAATCTTCCTACAGTTTTCAGTTCACCAAATAAAGAGTCAGCAGTCTGGAAATGGCTGGAAGAGCGGTTTCCTAATTTTGAGCCCTTGGCAAGCTGAAATTCCACCTGCTAAAATTTAACAGTGTAGAGATTGTTGTCCAGTGGCTATTTTTTTGTGACTTTCTGGTTTGTGCTCAATAAAACAGATTGTACTACTGTGCGGGAAAAAATTTAACTTGTTGCTCATTTGAGTATTAATCTATCAAAATATTTCCTGCACTTATTTTACAAACTAACAAAAGAGCTATTATACATTTGCTATTAGAAAGTTCTTAGTCCATTAAAAAATTGATATTTTAATGTTTTAATTGAATGGTTTTATTTTTTGGGTTATTGTAGACATTATTTTCAGACTATTAGTGAACTAAGAAAAGGTTAATTTGTAACTTGAATTGGATTTTTGTTACCAATTGAAAAGCCTTTTTGTAGTTGAAGAACATGTTTTTCCCTGGACTCTCTTTCTCCTTCCCAGCACTCCCCTTATAACCCCTACCCTCTAAAGGAACCCTCTTCCCATTCTTCCTTTTCCCCTTCTTGCCAGGAATATGACTGCTCTGTCAGATAGCGTATATTCAATCTTTAGGACCAGTTGTTTTCCAAGTACTTCAGGAGGGGTGTAGATGTTTAATATACTAGCAAAGGAGAGTAATAAAGGGCTCGACATTTTCCTGGTATAGACATCAGGCTAAAAGTCTGGTTACTTACGACATAAGTTTTAACTCCTGATCAAAAAGATTTTTTTTCCCAGGGGCTGGGGATTTAGCTCAGTGGCAAAGCGCCTGCCTGGCAAGCGCAGGGTCATGAGTTTGGTTCCCGGTACCGGAGAAAAACCAAAAAATAAAAATAAAAATGAAAAAAAAAAAAATAAAAAGATTTTTTTTTTTCCGAAAAATCAGTTCAGATGATAATATACCCCGAGTTCGTTTCTAATGTCTGTAGTTAGTGTAAAAATGTAGATCGGAGGATCTTTAATTGCTTTCCCCTAATCATCTTTGGGGTGCTGTGTGTGTTATTGGTATTGTTGTCATTTTTGCTTATCCTTGTGCAAATTTTTTTATCAGAGGAGGCTCAAAGTTTACTTAAACTTGAAAACTAGTTTAAAAAATTAGTCTGGACTAATCCCAACCTTAAAAACTCAAAACAAGAGTTGGCCTTGAATCCTACTATCCTTCCTTTCTCTTGCTCAAATCCAATTAGTTTGTGTATGTGTGTGCTATGTGCATATGGTTTGTGTGTATGCCTGAACTATTGAAAACAAAGACCTTATTGAAAGAAATGACCGTAGGGAATAAGGCTAAATTATCAGGTAAATTCAGACTACATAGAATGACCTGGCTGTTTATCTTTATAGAACATTCCAATTTCTTCAACAACAATTTTTAAAAACATGAAGATAAATCTTTACTTCCATGTGGCCTAAAGGCACTGTGTTTACTAATCTTAGCAACCTGTGCTGACACAGAGGTTTTTGCAGAATCAAACCCATGCCTGATAATGACCCCTTTTATAAGCTTGTTTGCAAAGTTCTTGTAAACTATTTGTTTTCCAGAACTGTTATGATGCTGAAAGAAAAAGAATAAGAGTTTTAAAATAAATAGGCTCCGTTCCAGTCATGCACTCCTATAACTCCAGCTATTTGCAGAGCTGAAGCAGGAAGATCCCAAGTTAGAGGCATTTGTGGGTAGCTTAATGAGACCCTGTCTCAAAATTAAAAAAAAAACAAACCAGAGCTGGATATGTACTTCAATGTTACAGCATGTGTCTAACATGCCTGAGGCCCTAGATTCAATCCCTAGTACCACAAAAGAAAAAAACAAAAACAAAATCTCAGTTGAGAAGTTTTTAGTTATAGGGAACCAGGAAAAGTCATGTAGTTTCTTTCTGACATGTTTCTTCTGTATAAGGGATTAATACTATCATCTCTCATATAGGCTGTTGGAGGGCAAAACATTAAATTTGTGAAAGTGCTTAATAGTATTCATGCATCAAATAGACGTTATACAGCATTTTTTTTTTTTTTTTTTTGGTACTGGGAATTGAACTCGGGACCTTGTGCTTGCCAAGCAGGTGCTGCACTGCTGAGCTATATCCCTGACCTGCAGCACATTTTGTGTCTGTGAAAAAAAGGAAATGAGTTGTCACTGATTAAAAACTTGGTCATCTTTTGCTGTGTATCATCAATCTTAGTGTATTTTTGCATTATCTTAATAACCATCAATGTGGCCCAAGGTCAGGTATTTATGATATTGTGTCATGTGATCAAACTCAAATGAGGGAAGAAAGAACAGACAGTGCCAACTCCTAAAAGTGAGTGGTGAGAGGCCTGGCTGTCCTGAGTGTCCTCTTTCTGGAGATCTTAATAGGATCTTAGATCTTAATAATTCTTTATCGTGCAGTGGCTATTTTCTGAAATATTTTTATTATGCTTTCTCTGGGGCCTCATGTAACTTCCCACAGTATTCACAAACCCACAATCCCCAGCACAACTGGAAGTTCATTTCCTTTCTAAAATTACAGTAATTCTCAGAGGCCTTGGAGATAGAAAGTCCTGGAGCACAGAAATGGCTGCTTCCCTGTATTCACCTGGCCTGCTATTTTCTACCACTCCCCTCAGAGAGTCTTAGAGGTTTACAGTGTTGGCCTCTACGACTTCCTCTGACCACCCCCTTGCTTTTTTGTGGTAGGAAAGGCTCCACATTCTGCTGGAAAATTGCTGCTGTGGTACACCCAAAGCTCCAAAGAGGAAAGGGCTTTGCCAAGGATAGAGACTGCTCTCATTAGGAGTATGTTGGACGCTTGCCCTGGCACACCTTGCCCACCTAGGTGTCCTGAGGCAGGCTGAGATCTTCAGTGCTATAGGCCCTTGAGCCATGTGATGCTGCTTCTGTTCATACTGAGCAGTCTTTTAACAAATGAAACTTGTGCCCTTGAGATTGTTTATTTGTGCATGTCATGCAGAGCAGTGGGTTTCATCTGGCATATATGTACACACACAGAGCATACTTTGCTATTTTCACCCTCCCATTCCTCCATCATGAGATCTTTTTGCCTCTTCTCTCTCTACAAGACATTCCATTTACTCACTGTTGAGAAGGAGGTGCCTAGAGTCAAATGACCTTCGCTAAGTCTAGGGGCCCTTAGTCTGATCTCCATTTTTTAAAAAAGGAATGGTCATATCAACCTCATGCAGCTCTGTGAGCAGCAGGTGAGATGAGATGCTGTGTCCACCATAGTCAGTGCATTGTAGATGCTCAGATATGTACTTATTAGAACGAATGATAATGAAAGTAAGTTTACTAAGGATTAGAAGAACTTCAGAATTGTGTACTTCTCTCCATTGAGCAAAGACAAATGATGCTGATAGAGATGCAACATGCACTCCTCTATCTACCCCCTTTCTCCAGGCCTCTGTCTTGGCCAGGTAGAAGAATTGGGCTGGCCAAGCTTGCACCTGTTCCGTGGTTGTGGCTGAAGCCACTGGTGGTTCTGACAATGGCAGGAAGCCTTGGTAGGATTTTCTGTGTTGGTTTCTCAATGAGCCGTAACTCTTTCAGATTCACAGTTCACATATGGCCTCCAAACAGAGCTGGCAGTTTCCATCCGTGATGCAGGCTGGGAAAGGTGGGGTCTGGAAAACTCATAAAAGCAGACTGAATGCAAAGGAAAATCAATCTTCTCCTGCTTTGGACCAAGTTGATGAGAATCATTCTCCCCGCTTCTCCATAAATTGGAACAAGGCTTAGGACACTAATCCTACTGTAATACCATGTTGAAGACGAACACTGACATTCGTGACATTTAAATAACAGTTGAGGTCTGCTATTAAACCAGAGCCTCCAACTGTTTCACCTTTGCCCTTGTGTACTATTACCCTTGGTCCAGTGCATGCAAATGTACTTATTAACGTGTTTCAGCTTTGTAATACCACATACTTGTTTAGTTTGCCTGGATATGTTGCTCAATATGAATTGTGCACCCAATGCAAACTTTGTTTAAAAACTTTTAAGTGTGACACACTGCAAGGTCCTTTCTTAGATTGTTTTTTTTTTTACAGTTGAGACTAAAAAGTGGAGTCAATCATCCAAAAACTCCTTTTCTGAGTGACAATGTTCTCTTGAACTAAAGTTATCTAAAAATATGTGTTCATTCATTCAATAAACAATTAAAAAATTTTTTGAGGTAGGGTTTCCCTATGTTCAGCCTGGCCTCCATATCATGGCAATCCTCCTGCTTCAGCCTCCTGGGTGCTGAGGTTACAGGTATACACCATAATGCCTGGATAAAGGTTTTTTAAGGTATCATATGCTGTAGTACATCCAAAACAAGAAAAAGTGTGCCTCCTGATCTTAAGGAAATGTAGCTGTGTGTTTCTATGCCACTGTTTGCCTAGTTATGTACCTTTGTATGCTTATGATATTATTATTAGCCTAATTGCACATACAAGATCTTTACTGGTTTCAAGAAGCAGATTTTTTTCTATTTTAAAGAGAAAAGAACAAAAATGAAATAACAAAAACAAAGCAACACAAAAACTATAGAAATGACACAGAATTTTAAAACATGGTGATAGGAAATCAACAATGGTTTGTACTACTTATTGTTATCTTCAAAGTAGTTGCTCAGATTACCAGATATAGGTATGCAAGATTGATCAAACAAACATTAAGTGTTCCTTTCAGTAAACCAATAGAAATTAGTAATACAATTATCTTAGCTATCTTGTGTGTGTGTGTGTGCGTGTGTGTATTTCCCTTCAAGAAGTGGATTTTTATTGTAGTTACATTAACTAAAAAATTAGAAAATAGGGGATATGGATTTTTTTCTACTCAAATATAATTTAAAAATTAGTGTTGGTATTAAAATCAGGGATAGCTTTCTCTTTATGTCTTGGGTATTTTTCTAAGAAGAAGAAAGTACTGCCTGCTATATTTTTATTACTGCATTCTATTTCCTAAACACCAAAAATTCTGCCCCACATCTGATAGAATTGGGTTACTTTACAGTTAGGGTCACTTCAAGAACTGAGAGTCTGTACTGGCTTTATATTAAGCTAATTCTATCTTAAGATAACACTAGAAAGACAAGTTTGATGATTGGTTCTGCTGGTTTCTAGATGTATGAAATTCAGCAAAATGCTTAACTTGCTCAAACCTCAGTTTCCTCATTCATAAGATGGGTTAATAGTACTTATTGCTGAGTTGTAAGGAGGAGCAAAAAAAAAATTCTGTGAAGCTACTCAACATACAGCTGGATACATTGTATTCCTTATTCTGTCCCCATGCTTTGAAGATCTCCCATCCTAGGAAGTCTGTCCCTTCTATGGCACTCTCTGCCCCCCAGCAGCTCAACACAAGCTCTTCTCTTTTAAGTTGGTGGTTCTGAACCAGAGTGTTTTTGCTCTCCAGGAGACATTTGGCAATACAGTATCAGGAAAAACTCTGGGTTGTTAACAACTTTGGAGGTGGTAGTGGTGGCTATAGCATTTGGTAGGTAGAGGCCAGGGACACTGCTAAACAGCTAGAGGACATGGAAAGACCTCTTTTCTTTTAAGTAACAAAGACATCCAGTGTCGAATGTGAGTAGCCCAGAGTTGAGCAACCTTGTCTCAGACTATCCTGAGGCTCCAGGGCTCTGAGACACAGTGGTACCTCAGTTTATGAACTTAATTTTTTTTATGATTTGGGGGAAGATGGCCATGTTTGTGTGCAGAGGATGGCCATGGCCATGGTCATCACTCATTGTGGAGTTTGTAAATGGAAGTGAAGTTCTGCTGAACACCTTCATTTGCAGACTGAATTGTTTGCAAACAGAAACATTTGTTGGGCCGGAGATGTAGCTCAGCAACACAAGCGCCTGCCTGGCAAGTGCAAAGTTCTGAGTTCAATTCCTGGTACAAAAAAAAAAAAAAAAGAAAAGAAAAGAAAAAGAAGTGCTTGTGAACTGGAGTGTCATACTTTTCTCAAATAGCCCCTTTCCAAGGTCTGTGCTTCTCAAAGCGGGGCCCAAAGGGTGACTGTCTGGGAAGGATGTGGCAAGGTTGGATGAGGGGGGTGGGGTGTTCCTGTGCAGGCGCTGGCCTCTCAAATGCCGAGGGATGGGGAGGAGAAGGGGAGTGGCTCTTGGGCTCTTGGGCTCCAAGGCATCTGAGATTTCTAGATCAGAACCTGGCCCTCCAAGGTGCATTTGTCAAACCAAGAGAACCAAATGTCTTATTTAATAGATTTTATGTTTGATTATAATATTAAAAACTTAGAATACAGTACCAACCCTTGTTTACATTCTTATTCTGAGCTCCACAAAGATTAGGAATGGGTAGGTCTGTTAGATTTCCAAAACACCATATCCTTTGCTCTCTGTGGCTGGGGTGCTTGGTCTCCATCTTCCAGGCTTTGTCCTAGGAACTCAGTTTACTTAAGGCAGATGATGCACGAATAGTTCTACTGCTACCTGGGCCGTGTGCTGGGGCTCAGCGCTGGTTTGTTTTAGATGCTGGTTGTTCCAGGGTTTGTGATCTGTGCTGTTGTTGAAACATTCATGGTGATGATCCTGATGATGACCTCCTCTCCAGAGAACTTTACCTGCAGTGCAGGTTTGGGCCTCTGGCAGTTTAGATAGCATGATCTGATCCAAGGAGGATCTTTCAGAACCTCTTCTGGGAGCGTTGGGTCTGATGTGCAGAACCAGTCCCTGAGAGTGGCTGTAACTCATTGGTGCTGGTTATGATCTTTTACCATGGAGGGAGAGAGAGGGACCTGACTGGATTCTTGTGTTTTTTTTTTTTTTTCAGTTGGGGCAGGGCTGCTGGGAATTGAACTCAGCTCACCCAGAATATGCTAAGCACAAGATATACCCCTGAGCGATATCCCTGTCCCCATGCCTGGCTTCTTGATGGGTTTTCAGGGTCTGAAAGATTGGCTTCCATCAGATACCTCAGATCCTTCGAAAAACTCTCTGCTTAAGCTGGCTGGAGTTGGTTTCTGTTATGTAACCACAGGTGAGACCAAGTTCTAATCTTTCAAGTCCCTCTTCTGGGTCCTTGCCTCAGCTGCCAGTGCCTTGCTTGCATGGAGGTCTGGCCATACCCCTGGCACTGGGCAGATGGACTGTACAGTGACGGAGCCCATTGCTGCGTGTCACCTTTTGTCTGCCAGCAGGACCCTTCATTATCCTCTGCACTACAAGCTTGACTGCCAGGAACTGTCCAACACTAGTGGGTGCATTTGGTCCTAAACCTCATCCTTCTAGTTGCAAAAGATCAGGGTGATTCAGCTCATGTTCTTCAATGTGGTATGTGCTATTCTCCAGAAATTTCCAGTTTAGGCAGTGTCAGCATGCTTTCAAACATCCAGCTAAATCTCCCCAAATAAATGGATACTTGCATTTGAAAAAATTCAAAAGTAATAGATAAGGATACAATTTCACCTAACAAATTACTAGATGTAATCTTGAATGCATATGATTGCAGACCAAATGTTAGGAAGGTATACACATGCATAGTGAATGAGATTCTGGCCTAATGGCCAAACTTGGAGGACCTGAGTGGAGATGTATCATTATTTCCTCTTTTGCCTATAAGGAAACTGAAGCCTTGATTAGTCATGAAAGTGGAATTTGAATTCAAGCCGCTGTGATTGCAAAAAAATAAGAAGGGTAGTAGGAATTCAGGTTGGAAAATATAGAAACCACTGGTTTTTGTGGAAGGGAAATGCTGGAAATTATTTTTACAAAATCTGTGTTATGCCTAGGTTTTAGGAAGTCACTTTGAAATTTTGTTATGATCTTTAACAATTACAAGTGTGTCATACAGGGTCATCTGAGACACTTCATTCTATTTTCTCTCTGTTTAGTTACTTGAGGATTTATGCCAGCTTTCAAGAGATATCAGGGGTTCATTCATACAGCCAAAGTTTTGTTAAGGGCAAACAAGTCAAAACAGCTTTTAGACCCAAGCCATTTAGACAATTAATTGACCGGATTGCTCGCACTCCCTCCCATTCTTGCCAATGTTTTTTTAGTTTCCTCCGTTTGTCTATTTTTCTTCTCATCTTTATCCAGGCTACTTACTCAGTGTTCACCAGATTGTTTGGATAGGTTTGTCTAAAACTTTCTTTTTTTTTTTTTTTTTTTTTTTTATTTTTTTGGTTTTTCTCCGGTACCGGGAACCGAACTCACGACCTTGCGCTTGCGAGGCAGGCGCTTTTGCCGCTGAGCTAAATCCCCAGCCCCTAAAACTTTCTTACTTGTAAACTCAGGATGGTTGTCTGGCTAATCAGATAATCTATGCTAATATTGTTGCTAAGATGATTTGAAGTTGTAAAAATTAATTCCTTGACCTCCAAAATATTCTATTCATGAATTGTCAGCCTTAGCCTGGCCACAATCTTAAATTCAAACATTGAATATAATTATAGATGCATGGATAAAAGATATACAGCGTTATGATACAGATAATTCTATGTCAACAGTTTTAGGACTTAATTTTTTTTGTTACTAAGATTCTCAAACTAGTGGGCATATCCAGGATCATTTCAAATAGGGACATGTTACAGTGATTGTTGAGTAATTAGATTTTTTTTAAAATTATGTGTTTTAATCAATAAATAGTAACAGTTAAACTCTTAACAAATTCTACTAGTTATAGGAGAAAAGTAAAGGACTAATCAAAGACCTATGTCCACAGTAGAAAAAAAAGATGAATCTTTTCATCACTTTTCCCAGCATCAGGATGCTCAAAATATACTTTCCACACCCTTAGGAGTTATTTATTGGCCAGAGGGGAGAGTGGACAAAACTTCTTTTGAAGTTAAACATCTTGCTTGAATGAGCAGACATGTTACATCAAATCAAAGTAATAAAAAGACAAATGCTTTATTAAATCTTCTTTATCACTATATTGTGCACCAATAGGATGATCTAATTAAAGACACAGTTGAGCCTCTTTTCATTTGAAGAGGAGTTCACAGGCTTTCATTATTAAAAGGTTTGCACCAACATGAATACGCTGCTGTATTACTTCCAAGTTTCTCAGTAGTGCCTCCTTCCTGTTTTGCTGTAATTGTTATGGATGTGTTGGCTGCCTCTTCATGGCTGGATAGTAATTCATTCTTTTCATCTTCAAAGTACCTGTAAGGCACTAACATGATTAATACTCATAATACTACTCTGAGGTAGGCACTGAAAGTGGCATATTCTTCCCAAAGGCATGCAAACAAAATAATCTAAAGTTCTGTTTAGTTTGAATGTTGATGATGAACACTTTCTTTTCAGTTCTGGGGCTTCCAGACGTCTAAACCACCATTTTGCCACTGTGTCCATCTATCTGCCCCCTCCTCAGGTGCTACCAGTTCATTCCTCATTGTAGGAAACTTCTTTCAGTAGCCAAAATAACCACCATCACCATCATTAGAAAATTGTGTACAAATTAGAGAGCGCCTGACTAAGAATCCTATCAGGTGGATTCATTCTAGGTCCTTTTGATTAAATAAGCACCATTAGAGATTGAATTGTATTTTCATTTAATTTTTGAACAAAATTATTCTTGTGCAGAACTTCATTCAGGTTGGGCTACATTGGGTGTAAAATACCAGCAGCTCCTTAGTCCATTATCACTTTACAGACTTGATTGTGTGTAATTTGTGCTCCCCGACTCAGTGCTGAAGGAACTGGAGTTCATTGAACAAAATAGAGAAGGGAAAGATTATCTTATTTCCCCTAAACCAAGGAAAATTTGGTAGATTGGCAAAATTGGTAAATGATTGGATTTTTTTGACATCACCATTTTACTCTTACCCAAAAATGATTTCTCCCCTTTCTCTGTTAAATTCTTATTCTTTTATTGCACTTAGCACTATCAAAGGCAAGTAATCTAATAAAGGAATCCACACTAAATTGTAAATGACTATGCCAGGATGGTGACCATGCCTACATCCCTGGCATCTGTCAAACCATGGAGAGGGTTTGTTGTTGAGGGGAACATAATTTTTTTTTGGCATGAGTGGAATCTTTCAAGTTATTATATAGTCATGATTATTGGTTTATACACTATGTACATAAAAAGCAAACCTCACTCAAGAGCCTATTTCTAATAAATTCAGGACTCTCTGTCAGAATGCAGGAAATTAAGATACTAAAAAGTCCAGATTAAAAACGAGAGGTCTAAGGCACTGTTTATTTACTTAGGCTTCTGTATTACATCCCAAAAGACAATGCTGAAACAGGAGGAGAATATTCTGGGGTAGAAAGCAAAAAAAAAAAAAAAAAAAAGATGTAGAACTTCTTGCATTTCTATTCCTATTCTGAACTGGATGCTAACTAGCCTGGCCCTGGCAGTTTCAGATGGAGATAGCACGAGAAATTTCTAGCCACGGTGAATGACTTCCAACGGAGGAGCCTGTCAGGAAGCAGCAGCTATGAGTGAGGAGTGAGAAGCACTGCAATCATGACTTATTTCAGGATAGACCTGCAGCCTGGGAGGGAAAACGCCTCACCACCTCCGTGAGCACACCCTCTGCAGCTCCACTTTCCACCGCCTCCGCGTCAACCTTAGTCAAACCCGTGAAAGCCCAGGCAGGGTAAAAACAAGTCACTTCCTAAGATGTGTGCATCTCGCTTAACTCCTTTGGCCTTTCATTTTCATAGGTTTCTAGCTTTAGTTTTACAATAATTTGTGATCAAGGTTAAATTAAAGTTTATTTTATTTTTGGTGACATTTTCACAACTAACTTGAACTTAGGTCCCTCTTTAGAGAAATATTTACAAAGAAATAACATCAAATCGCATGGTAGAAATGCCATGCCATTCAGCTATGTAAATAGCAGCCAAGATGTTTAATTGAAAGTAAAGCCCTGGTAAAATGTAAACATCATCTTTGTTCCTGTTGATCTGAGTAGAGGCTTCTGTGGCACAAATGAAAGCAGTAACTGATGGTGGAAGTAAGAGTTTGTAACAGGGCCCAATAATTCTAGTCTGCAGAAAGCCTTTCAGTATCTGCTGTGCTCTTCAAGGCTATTCAGCTCACTGCTTAAGACCATGCATTTGCTGCCTTGCAGACTGCCTGTTTGGGACCCCCTTCACTGGCACTTTAATGTACAATTCACTGCACATACAGGATTTAGTTCCTTTATGCATTCAGCTTTTCTCTGGGTATAAATTAGAAATCTTTCTAGATTGCTTCATCTTCTCAGGCCGATATGAGTACACCTAACATCCCAAGACATCAAATTATGCTTACCTTTTTAGGTAGGGTCTGCCCTCCATATTTGTGGAGTGTGCACTCACAGATTGCACAAACTATGAACTGAAAACACTCTAAACAAAAATTGTGCCTGTATTGAACATGTACAGACTCTTATTTCTTGTCATTATTCTCTAAATAGTACAACAATTATTTATGCAGCACTTACATGTATTAAGAGTGATCTGGAAATGGTTTAAAGTATATGGGAGCATGTATACAGATTACATGGAGGTACTATACCATATTATATAAGGAGCTTGGGGACCTGTAGATCTTTGTTTCCTCAGGGGATGCTGAAGCCAGTATCCCAGAGAACAACAGGACAACCGTAGCCGCAATTGTGCTATATGGAGCAGCCTCTGTACCCCAAGCAAAGCCCTCACAGGTTATACCTTGGAAAATAATAGTAGAGAAAACTCACATACTCAGTGTTATGGCTTGTATCCAGGTGTCCCTCCAAAGCCTCAGGTGGTCATAGATAGGGCTTTTCAGAGCTGGCTAGGTCTGGAGTGTGTGATACTGGGATTAAGGGTGTGTGATACTGACTTAGTCCACTAAATTGGTTTAGCATAGATCTGGGTGTAGATAATGAAAGCCCTGCTCTGGGTGTGAGTGACACCAATTTGTTTTCATGAGAAACCATTTTGAAGGTATCAATATGTATTACAACAAGCATTGTTAATTTCCTACCACTTTGTTTGTAACTCTGTATTGTCTGTACTGTTCTTTTGCTATTTTGCAAAAGGTTGTCTGTCTATTAATGTTTTCTTCCTTTTATTTTTAAAATAAAATAAAAAAATAGGGGTTTAACCTGGATGGAACAGGAAGGGAGGGAGGAAAGGCAGGCTGTTGCTGCTACACAGTCTCCTGCCTGCTTTGCCATGGACTGTTTCTCTTCTTTGATGCTCCTGTGCCATGCTGCCCTGTTTTGGAACCAGCCAACTATGGACTGAGACCTCTATAAACTGTGAGCTTAAATAAACCTTTCCTCCTTTGACTTTGAGTAGTGGGTGTTTCGTCTCAGCATCAAGAAATGTTGCTAAGATATTTGGTTAGAGATGAGAATGTATAATTACTTTGCATTTAAATGTGTCTATTTTCAGAAATAAATGTCTCTTCTCTCATGTTTCATGTCTCTCCTCTGTATCCATGAAATTGGTCCAAGTTTTGGTGTAAGATGGAGGATCATTTTGGTATTCCCAGTGGTCAGATCATTTATTTTAAAAATTTAATTAGTGGGAAAGCCTCCAGTATCTCTCTGTCTCTTTGTTTCTCTCTCTCTCTCTCTCTCTCTCTCTCTCTCTCTCTCTCTCTCTTTTTTCTTGGTACTGGGAATCAAACTCAGGACCTTGCACTTGCCAGGCAGGGAATTATGCAGCTGAGCTATATCCCCTGCCCTTCCTTTCTTTCTTTCTTTCTTTCTTTCTTTCTTTCTTTCTTTCTTTCTTTCTTTCTTTCTTTCTTTCTTTTTCCTTTTTGCTTTTTTGAGACAGGGTCTCATTCTGTAATTCAGGTGGGCTTGAATGAACTATGTAATCCAGGCTAACCTTGAACTCACAGTGATCTTCCTGTCTCAGCCTCCTGAATGCTGGGATTATAGGTATGTGCCACCATGCTGGGATCCAGTATCTTTCTTGAAAAATCATAGCCAGAAAGGAATTAGAACTTACTATGATGAGCGCAGGTCTTCAGTGAGACCTCTTGCATTAGCTAGGACACCTTTGACAAGTTACTTAATTGTTCTACCTTTCAGCTTTTTCATCAGTAAAATGGGTATCAGACTAGTACCTAGTTCGCTATAAAGATTAAATGAGAGTGATGCCATGTAAAGTGGCAAAAATAGTGCTTGTCTTGGTTAGCATGATATAAATTTAATAATTATTCAGTTAATGAGAAAATATTAAAAGTTTTATTATGCAGTATCTACTAATATGCATCATCTTTCTATATTATTATTTGATATGGAAAACAATTTTTTTTATAGAACTGGGGTTTGAACCCACGTCTTTTGTACTACTCTACATTTCTAGCCCCTCCTCTTTTTTTGTACCGGGAATTCAACTCAGGACCTTGCACTTGCCAGGCAGGCACTTGTGCCACTGAGCTATATCCCTGGCACTTACCCAGTCCTTTAAAAAATTATTTTTAAAATTTTGGATAAAGTGCATAGGCTGCAATTGAATTTGCAAGTCTCCTGTCTCAGCCTCCAAGGATGCTGGGAGCATATGCATATTCCATCACACTCTGTTCTGGGAAATAAGTGTTGAAGAAGTAAATCTGGTTAAGGTTTCTACTGCTTTACTCCACAGTGAGGGTCAGTTTTTGAAGTTAGAATCTTATGAAAGTGTTCGGATCTGACAAAATTCATAATATAAACTTATTTATTTTTCATTTGCTGTAGGGAAGCATCTGAATGTTAGTAGGCAAATACACGATAAAGTGTTATTATAGTTTTTAAAAAGTTGATCTTTATTTTATTTAAATGGTAAACATATTAAGAAGGTTAAAATTTTAGGTTGAATTACATTTTGCCATCATTTTGTGAAATGTTTATGTCCTAATACTGCTTTTACATTTTACATTTGTTAAAGGAAATTAAACTGTATAATGACAAGAATCAGTTAAAGTGAAAAATGAGAAAAATCTGACTTAAATTCATTTTGGAATCAACCAAGAAAGTATTCTGTTTAATTGGGAAATGGCTGAATCTTTTCTGGCTGAAGGGTCAAAATCTCAGAATCAATTACTTTACTGCAGCCACACCTCTTCATAAGGCTGAAGTTAGGCAAAACCTAAAATGCTTTCCATGGCCTCGCTTGCTGTAACAAAGACATTGCTGAGAGGCACTTTGATGTTTCTTCCTACCCAGTGTCTTGAATCTCTGAAGCTCAAAGCGGACTTTGTCTGAAATAAGAAATTTAATAGCTGTGGTGATAGTGGACATCCTTGTCTTGTTCCTGATTTTAGAGTGAAACCTTTTAGTTTTTGTCCATTTAGTATGATGTTGGCTGTTGGTTTGTCATAGATGGCTTTTATCAGAGTGAGTTAAAGACCATCTATTCCAATTTTATGTAGGTTTTTTTTTTTTTTAACAATGAATGAGTGTTGGATTTTGTCAAAGGTTTTTCTGCATCTATTGAGATGATCATGTGATTTTTATCTTCAGCTCTGTTGATATGGTGGATTTCATTTATTGATTTGTGCATGTTGAACTATCCCTGCATTCCTGGGATGAGTTCCTCTTGGCAATGGTATATAATCTTCTTGATGATTTTCTGCATTCTGTTTGCTAGTATCTTGAGGATTTTTGTGTCTATGTTCATTAAGGAGATTGGCCTATAGTTCTCTTATGATTGGGTTGTTCTCTGGTTTTGGTACCAATAACAAATGCTGGAGGGGCTGTGGGGAAAAAAGGAACAGTTGTCTACTGTTAAGGGGAGTGTAGACTGGTGCAACCACTGTGGAAATCAGTGTGGAGATTCTTCAAAAAACTAGGATTACAGGTCTCAATCAACCCAGCTATTCCTCTTCTGAATATCTTCCCAGAAGAATTAAAAACATCATACTACACCAATATATGTGTACCCATGTTTATAGCAGCACAATTTGTAATAGACATATCTTGGAAACAACCCAAATGCCCATCTACCAAGGAATGGATAAAAAAGATGTAATTTTTTTGTATAATGGAGTATTACTCAGCCATAAAGAAGGGTAAACTGGAGACTTTCATAGGTAAATGGATGCAATTTGAGACCACATTCCTAAGTGAAATAAATCAGGCTCATATGTGTAGACATCATATTGTCTCCCTAGTACAAGAAGCTGAAAGAGTAAATAAGATCCAAAAAGTACAACAGATATTGGGAAATGGGAAGAAACTGTTCAAAAAGAAAGAAACTGGGATAGGGGAAAGGAGAAAAGAGGGAAGGGAAAAAGGAAAAATAAATTAAAAAATATATTGTAAATATGTGATAGCTATAGTTATAGTATTATAGTATATACAATTTATAATGTATAGTTATATATATTATATATCATACATGATATGTAGTTATATTTTATATATCATATATAATATATAGTTATATATTATATGAGTTAAGATAGTTACACTACTAATTTCTGTCAGTTCATTGAAAAGGGTTGTGCTTATATTGCTTGAACAGTTTTTCATGCTTACGTGTTGTAGTATGAGTAACTAATTTGAAGATAACAATAGGCAATGTATTAACCATTGTTACTTTCCAACTATCTTGTTTGGAAATTTTGTACCATTTTTACTGATTTTTCTGTTTTAAAAAAAAGAATTAAAAAATTTACCTCCCAAATTTAAAGGTTTTTAATGAAACCACATTTATGGTAAACTTGTGTGTGTGTGTGAGTAATTCCAGTACCCAATTTTTCTTTCATTAGTTTTTGGAGCCCTTTTGGTGAAGCCTTATTGTGTGGAGTTTCAAGGAGCTGGCAGGCAGGTAACTGGCTAAAGGGATCAGGCATTCCCTTCCCCTTCTCTGAAATAGCAGTGTGATTTAGATTTTGACAATCAACCACTATCTGCTGGACTGTGAATACTGAGCCTGGAGGCCAGGGGTGGGTGGAGCACACATTCAATGCAGTGATAGCTCAAGTGGGATTGGAGCAGCCTGGCTGGACCCTGGCTCCCCATCAGGTTCCCTGGCTGGTCCTACAATGTCCAATCAGTTCTGCCAGGCTCCATGTTTCCATTCAATCACCTCCCCACTTTTTTTTTTATGATAATCGGAATAGGTTTCTATTTCTTACAAACAGGAATTTTTATGGATGAAACAGATATCAAAGTATAGATATAAATAAATGCCACTAAATTACAAGTATAACCAAAGGCAACCCATTTTAGGGTGATTTAATTTTAAATGTTTTCTTGAAGCTTTTACCTGTTGTTAAATGTACAGTTATATGCTTCTACAGTTTCACAAATAAAATTTGCTCCCATGTATTTCGGTTTAATAGTCATCTCTAATCAGCCATTGATAGTGTACACTTGGTTGCTTGGTTTTAGCGTTTTTTGTTGCTACTTGGGAATTAGAACTCTGGCATTACTGGAATGATATCTTGGGGAAGCGGGGGAAGGTAAGTCAACAGACACCTAATTGGCTGCAATACCGTGCTTTTCAAAAGTGAATGTCTGCAATGGCGTTATTAGCTGAGATACTGTAGATAGTTTTACATGTCAGGAACAATTAACACGTGTCCTGTGGGTCTGATTACCAGTGTTAAGGAAGTTCTGCTCTGTATAAACCCCCAAGCAAAACCTCCAGGAAAGTTAAAGGTCCCAGTTCTACCATTAAAATGGGAAAGTAATGTGCCCTTTTTTTGATTGACTATAAACTTTGACTCATGGGACTTTGTTCTCAAAGGTGAAAGCAAACACGAGTAGGAGACAAGTTGTTTTCCTTCAAATTCTTAAACCTTTAGTCAAAACCTTTTATCAGAACATTTCTTAAAATAAAACTAAACCAATATTGCCTTATGGTTAGCACAGGAAAAAAACAAGTTAAAAAGCCAAAGTGGATATTTTCCTTAAAGTACAGCACAAAAGAATTTTTGCATGCTTATGCCATTGCCCAGAAGAAGGATAAATTTGATATTTGATATGTGAAACTGTTGTAGAGATTGCATGAAAAGTTGTAATTACAAACTGTTTTAGGAGTAATTAAACGATTCAAAGCAAATTTATGAGACATCCCGATTATTACCTATCATAGATCTTGGAAATTCCAAAGTAATTGGGTGAGATGCACACGAACTCTGTAAATCAGACTCATTACTAGTAATGCAGAGTAATACTCAGATTCACCACTACATGTGAGTAGAAATTCAACTGGTAAACCTGGCCTTCTGGTCTCAGCTCTTTTACTAACCAAGTAACTAAACTGAGACCAGTTTCCTGAAATGTAAAGTGAAAAACACTGACAAGAATTCATGCTTCCGTGAGCTTTAAAATTCTACGTATGTATATGTATAATCTTTTGGGAAGACTCCTTTGTGTAGCTTGTTCTATTAGCACAGAAAAGGAGCAGAAAGAAATGCGATGTCAGTGCAGGGAGTGTAATCCAAAGTCACAGCCTCTGGGTGGGTTTGGTATTGCAGAAGTCCCCTAGTTCTTATTCTTCCAGTCCAAATATGACAGTCAAGAGCCACTGTTTCCTTTAGCAGCCATTATCAAGACAGAGAGTAAGTTTCTTCATGTCACATAAAAATCCTGGGGTCTAAACAGAAAGTTCTGGATTGAAGAGGTAGGCTCTGCCTCTTACCCACAGCTCCACAGTTTTGGGCAATATACGTAGCCACGGAGGGCCTGTTATCTTCAAAAGAGGACGTAGACCAGGCCTTCAAAGTTCTTTCCCACTCTTGTATTCTTTGATTCAAAGAAGCTATGTTTTGGGAATAATGATCCAAGTTGTTTAGTAATTTGAGGTTAAGTTTTCTTTATTTTGCTTAAAATATGACTCCAAATTATAAAGTAGAGATAGTTCCAAAATTAAGACTAAGTTTGACATTTGAGACAATTATGGGTGAATATGAGACTTTTTCTTCGAAAAAAAAAATAAAAGAGACACATGGTCAGGCAAACTGTAAAGCTGTGGGAAGATAGAGAGATTAGATATTTGTCTACCAAAGGAAAGTAAGTTGTAAGAGGAAAGTTAAAAAAAAAAAGCACAAGGGAAGAAGTGGGGGAGGAAGAAGGAAATAGAATAAGTGCGGCCCCTCCTGGCCTGCAGGTCTTTGAAGAGACGCCAGAACTGCAGCAAAGGATTGTGGGATTGAGGTCAAGAGAAAAAAGTAGATGGAGACCCTTTGTTCAGAGGTTAATAGTTACGTGTCAGAAGTGGTTTATCAGAGCAAAATGTCTTGTGCAGTTTTAGATACCTTTTAGAAGAGTAAACTAATTCTGTGGAAATTACCCAAGGTTCTTATAAAAGGTTTCTATGGTTTATAACTTACTCCCAAAGACATTCTGCAATTAGAGGATTTATTTTAATTAGAAATAATAACAGACAAACTGTGGATGAGGTAGGGTGTTTCATATTTAAAATTATTCAAATTAGCTGGCTTTCTTTTTATTTTAGGGTACACAGGGAGGTTAAAAGAAGGAGGTGATAGTGATCTGGGAGACTTTTAATTGCTTTGCACTGTTTCTACAAGTTCAGTGCCATGTAGCTCTGTGAATTATGGATGACAAAAATGATCTTTGCTTTTGTTGAACATTCTGATTCCTAAGGATTCCAGGCAAAGGTCATAGCTGAGGTAAATTTAAGTTTGTTTAAGTAAAATCTATTTTCTTATTCAGATAGCTGAGTAGAGGGTCTTGTAAAATTAACAGCGGTTTACTGTAGAAATGTTAGCATAGCTTACTGAAGTGTAGGAGGCAGTAGCTCAACTGGTGTTTCTTTGAAAGAGTTACCAGAAGTGCTTCAAATCAGTAAGTTCCAGGGAAGTAGTCCTCCTTCCCTTTTTTTGCTTTTTTAAGAAAACCAACATTTTCCTTTACGTTTGGCAGGTTTCTTTGTGTGAAAGTGATGTGGTTGAGTTTTTATTTGTATAGCTCTCCTCAAACGTGCAGTCTGGCAGCCACTGAGATGATTAAGAGGGCTCACAGGAAACCTCCACCTCGGACTGTTTAATTTACCAGGACTTTTAAAAGCAAGGCTGATAAAATTCATAAATTTATCACATCTTTGGCAGTTGATGACACTCATCAAGCCCATTTCTAAGACTCAATGGCCCTGTGCTTTTACAAAGCTGGGTCACCGATGACAAACCTAATGCAGAACGATCAAGTCATAACTAACCTTTAAGTGTTTCCCTGAAGGTTAAGACCGGAGGATCGGGATAAAAAGTAGCAGGATCATTGCTCTGATCTTTTCTGACATTTCCCAAATCCACAAGGCAGAGGGCATGGTGCTGGGTTGGGGCATAAACTGTTCCATACTCTTTGCTCTTACTGAGGAGCACTAGCAAGCTGGCTTTTGCAGACAAGGAAAGGAATACACAAACATACTGTATAAGTAATATTTGATGTGCCTGTGGATTTGTTTTTAATATGCTTTTAAGAACATTTATGTGTAAATAAAATTTAAAAACACAGATATAACAAATAATCATATAATCACAAAATGCTGAGTGCAGATTTCTGTTGTGTGATGCATTTTTAAAAATACATTTTTTGAGGGCTTTTCTGAACAGTGTTCCACAACTGATTTGATGCCATTTAGGATTATATGACAGTTGAAGGATGCTTAAATCCTTGAAAAGGACTGTTACCTCCTCTTTTAAATTGTTGCTTAAACTATTAAACAGAATGTAATATTTTATGTATCTAATGTTAAGCAACTACATACTTTTTATAGAATGTACAGTTAGTTGTCTTTGTATAACCAAATATCATTCTCTGAAATAGCAGGTCAGGTAAGGCTAGACTTAGTAATGGCTGTGGGTACTCTGAGCACCTCTCAAATTAATAATGACAGAGGTAGCCTGATAGCAATTTATGAACCACAGTCCTCTTGGGAAACATATTTCAGACCATAACTTCATCTAAACTGTTTATCGGGTAAGCTTGCTCAAATGTATGAAGTGTCAAAAAGTTTCTTTGACATTAGGCTTGTTATTGTCCTTTGATTTATGTACCTAAGCAAAATGTAGTAAATAAAAAGATTGTTTGGTGGTTTGGTATTTTAAAGAAATGATTAGAAACATTTGCCAATGCTATTCATTTTATACAGCTTTTTTTTTTCCAAATAAAAAAAGTGTTTTCATCCAGGGAATGACTTCACAGTAATAGAACCTTAAATGATCATTATAGCTAGTAGGAATGCCAATGAACTTGCTATGAAATATTTAGAAAACTCTGGTCTAGATGTGTAATGTTCTATATAAAGCATTTGTCACTCTTGAATTTTGTATTCCTCACGGTGCACAAAATATCCAGTTAATAATTTGAGTTCTGATAGTAAAATTAACTCATTAAAATATGGTCATCATATCTTACTTGGTTTCTGCAGAGACTTCCATATGGAAAATACAAAGGATTATTCTCTTGAAATACATCCTTAAAGAAAATTCTTGGGTATAAATAAAGCATTTTATTTGCTTAGGAATGGTAATATTGACTTTATAGACATTTTGATGATATTATAAAGGTATAAAATGTATAAAAAGGCAAACTAGAAGACAAATTCTTTGAATGAGGTTTTATTTTGTATTTTAGTCCACAATATTACAGTTTATTTCACTTTGAGGGTTTCCATTTTTATAATTACTTAACCAGACTTTTACATTAGGCAACTTTAGACAGAAAATTATACATATATATATTATATTTAAATTATAGATATATTCTAGATATGTAATTATAAAAGTTAGCCAAGAATAAATTATTATATTATGCATTTTAAAAGGTTAATTTAAAAACAAACAAACAAACAAGAACCTGGTATGAATGGAATTCATTTGCATATTGAAGGAAAATAAGAAAACTAATAGACAAACCTATTTCAGCGCAAAAGTTGCCTAAATGAGGACTTTTTCTGTTTCCAACATATTTTTTTCTGAATGTTTACTAAGTTAATGGGCATGATAAAAAGTCACAGATACAAAGTGGACAGATATCCATACTGGCATTGTTAACTTGTCATTGAATCTGTTTCCTGGAAAACAGGATACCGTGAATCTGAGTATATTTGATGTAAAGTGGCTGCGTTTACTGGAGAACTAAGAGAAAATATTCCCTGGAGGAGTCAGAAGTTTTGATCTGCTGCTCTTCAAAGAAAGACTGTTTCCCAGGCTGGCCAATATTCTGATGGAGCAATCTATGTTTATTGATAAGTTATCGGATTCCTCTCCGGAATCAGCTGGTCAGGAAGGATACAGAGGGGAGGGAACAGGAGGGAGAGGAGATTTTGATAGTGGCTTTGTAAGATCGCCAGGGTAGGAGGGGGGTGCAGAATGGAGAAAGGAAGCAGAAGAGTGGTAAACATAGGAAAAAGAGCAAGAAAAGAAGAGAAAGAAGTCAAAAGCAACAAAGCCAAACAAAGTAGGGAAACAGTAGCTATATTAAAAAAAAATCCTTGTAAATCAAATAGCATTCCAAAACTCCATTCACTTTTGAATGAGGATTCCTCACCTGAATTTCATGAACTTCCTGTCTGTGAATCCACTGAAATTGTGTAAATATTTTATGTAAACGTGTACATGCATTGTTTTCAAAGGCAGGGTGTGTTCTTTTCTTTGATCTGATTCTCCAAGGGGGTTCAAGACTCAATGAAAACTCAAGAACTATACTTTATGGGGAGTGATACATGCACTTTAAAGACAAATGTCTTTAGAAGAGTCATTGAATACTTGAGACTAACTGTAGATAGTTGAAGATTGTTGCTTTTTTCTATTCAATTGTGTGCTCCATAAAGATTATCCATTCTTTCATGCTTCTAGAATGCTAACTAATCAGTCAAATACTGTTGATTGACCATGTGAACTGAGTCAAGTCAGCAATTTTCATGTTGGAAGTGTTAGGAAAGTGGTCAAACAGCATAGTATAGGAGCAAGGGCATTAATTTGGAGCCGGGTGTTTCTGGGACACAAATACTGTCTGGAATCCTAATCAGTGGTATGAGATATGGTGGGTTATATCACCTCCTCACTTGTTATCCTCCTTTATAACTAAAAGTGATGATAATTACATTATAGGGCGACTGTAGAGATGAACAGATGCAATACTAGTTTACATTTATTGGGTGCTTTCTATCTTCTGTGAATTATGATACATATTATATATGCATCATATAATGTAATTTCCCCCTAAATTTGTAAGATTAGCACTATTTTTTTGAGGGGGGTACTGGGAATTGAACTCAGGACCTTGTACTTGCCAGGCAGGCACTTATGACACTGAGCTATCTCCCTGGCCCAACATGCTCTTTTTATTTCCATTTTACAGGTGGAAATATTGAGGCAGAGAGGTCAAGAAATTTGCTGATGGGTCATGAAGGTAACATATGGTGGAGCTGGAACATGAAGACAGGCCTCGTGTCTCCAAAACTCAATCTCTTAAATCATTAAAGAGAGAGAAGCAGCCTACTACCTGGTGCAATTGCTTAGCTGCTGCTGCTGCTGCTGCTGCTGGAGGAGGAGAGTCTGGTTCTTGCAGTGGGATATTTGCCATGGCACTTCTTGCACTGAAGCTGTTCCTGTTTTTGAACCTGTACACTTAGTCTACTTTTCCTCCATACTGAGCATCTTATTCTTCTGTTCCTTTCATTTCTTCTTTTCTTCCAGGTGGTTCCCAAAATTTTTGTGGTTCTGTAATTTTGGGGGAGAAAAGATGAGACTCTTGATGTGAGTTTCAGAGGAAAACTAATTTCCTATTACTTATACCAAGAGTTTTCCTGGAAGCTTCAGGAGAAATATGTCTACTTAGGTACCTGGTTTTCCATTAGAATGTGATCTAATTCTATAGAAAGTTTACCTTGGCATGCTGGGACCCCAGCTTCTCTCCATTCCTTAGTAAAACTTGGTGAAGCAGTAACATTTTTTAGCTAGTAACTTCCTTCAAACAATTATATAACATAAACAGTCATCATATTACCTGACACTTTATATTTAAAGAGAGTTCAGAACTTTTCCTCTTTTGGAATGTTTCCTCTTTTTTCTTCAGGGATCTGGGTATGTATTCATTGATGTGTTTAGTGTACTTAAATCCTAGGAAAGTACACATATAAACCTGTAAAATCCTTTTCTGATAGTTAAAACTCCTCTTTTTTTTTTCTTCGTGTTGTTTATTAGCAAAGTGGCCTTTGGTCTTATAAAAACACTATTATCTAGATTTTGGGAGATTTGAGAAGATATACTGCTATTGAAATAGACATTTTTTTCCTTCTAGGAGATAATGGTTTTCAGGAAGATCAGGACACATATGGAAGGCTTTAGCTTATCTCTAGTGTCTCATGCACCCGTTCTGGATTCCACGGAAAGGCCAGTGCATGGGATTAGGTCTCAGATACAGGACGTCAGTCACCAAAAGGGATGAGGTGGAACACTGCTTGGGTCCCATGTGAGAAATAAGTTGCTAGCATTGTTGAATGCTATTAACAATGAGATAGGCTATAATTTTGCTATCCCTCTGGCTCTACTTAAAAATAAAACAGCTATCTTTTCTCTTAAATGATTTAAATAGAGCTTGAGGGAAGAGAAAGTAGGTTGACAGATCTCTTTAAGAAAATTTATATTTCTGTCCTGTAGTTTAAAGATGAATTCTTCAAATCTTTGTGTTGATCTGGTTTAATTAAACAGTGATCTCAGCAATTTTTACTTTTACACAAGGTCAGGTTAAAATGATAATCACCTTTTTTTTTTTAATTTTTTATTTATTTTATTTTTTTTTTGGTTTTTCTCCGGTACCAGGAACTGAACTCACGACCTTGCGCTTGCCAGGCAGGCGCTTTGCCGCTGAGCTAAATCCCCAGCCCCGGTTTTTTTTTAAAATTCAAGGAAATCTTCTTTCCCCTCTGTGTGGCTAAACTGATTAGCCTCATACCCTCCCAGCCTGAGTACCTGGTTAGCATCCTGAGACTCTGCAATAAAGACCTCTTTGTTTATTTCTTTCTCTAAATATTATTTTTTTTTTACTTCTAAACACCACCTTTTAATTAAAAAATGGTGCCTTAACACTTTTCAAATTTTTAGTCCTTCAATCAGAAAATGTTAGTTTTAGAAAGGAATCTCAATATTATTTATAAATGAGTCCTATGTTTGTCAGGAGCAATTTTAAGAGGTATACTAGAAATTCCCAGTTTAAACACAGCATGAATTATTCTTCTCTGAGGCTCCTGAAAAGCTAGGTGTGAGGTTTCTTGACCTATTACTCCCTCAACGTCTTCTCTCACTCTCCTCCCTCCTTCTCAGAAGCAGCCGTGGGCTACACAACTGGTTTTCACCAGTGCCTGGTGGAACCTTAATTCCTCGCTGTCAGCACGTCCCTAGCCCACTTTCATAGTTTGGATAAGGACTGGATAAGCAGTTGAACTTCTGGGTACTTTTCCAAATGAAATTCAACCTCTAGACCTTTAGGGGTTTACTCAGTCTCCCTCACTACCCTAAGATGAGTTGGCAATGAATTTTCTCTTAATGGATTCTATTTGTGGGTGGGAGAGGTAATGACTGCATTGCTTGGAGTCATGAGCATAACTTCAAATAAGGGAAAAGAGCCCCGCAGGAATGTGCGAATAGATGTGATCCTGAGGAAGGTCTGTCTGAAAAGGTGCTGGGAGATTCTGATCGGCTGTTGAATGGAGATACTGTATCTTATGTGACAGAAATCACCTTCTGACACTAGACTTGTGTTTGAGGGGTGATTGAAAAAATAATATAGCTGACAAAGCAACGTGGAAGGCATTACTATGTAACAGTGATATGAATATGCAACATTTGAGATGAGTTACCAAGAACTGATTAGTGGCGGTGGGAAGTGATAAAACATTAAAGATTGAATTTGCAGAAATAGCACTCCAGGCACCAGGGATATAGCTCAGTGGCACAGCACCTGCCTGGCAAGCATGAGGTCCTGAATTTGATTTCTGGTACCAAAACAGGAAGAAAGAAAAAAAAAGTGCTGAATAGCACTGCCTCCTGGTTTGTCGTAAGGAATTCTTATTTTGGGAAAAACCTATTGAATTTGTGAATCTGGCCACAAGACTGTAAATGTTATAATGTTTGTTAAAAGAACTGCTTTTTTTTTGTACCAGGAATTGAACTCAGGACCTCGTGCTTGCCAGGCAGGCACTGTCCCTCTGAGTTATATCCCTAGCCCGAAAGAACTATTTTGAAATACAAATTGTTGTTGAAATTCTCATTTTTAGAACAGCTACTTTTCATCAAAATAAATCTTTCCACTTGTGCTCATTCAGGTTGCTGCTTTTATACCAGGGCCAAGGTGATAATGGTCATAATTGCAAATAATGGAGAAAATACGTTAACATTTGGCAATAACGTTCCTTTGGGTTAAGGTTATTCTTCTTTGAGGAGAATCATTTCACATAACAAATACGTGATCACTCACATTTCCTGTGGCAAGAAAGGACAATCATTCAGCAGCATTGTTTAGATGATCAAGAATGTGACCTAGAGGTTTAAGATTTAATCTCACCTTGGGGAAGGTTGAGGCTGACTCAGGAATAAATACACAACAGGTAGATGGAAGGGTGGCTTGCTGTACATGGTGGCATGTGCAGGTGCTCACTGGGTGATTCTCAAGAGCAGTATTTCAGGAGAAGCAGTATCCCAAGAAGAGCGGGTGGTATTTAAAGCAGACAAATGGATAAGCAATGGGATTTGAACCAAGGCTTGAACAGAGGGTGTACCTCCTATTGGTAGCTCTGGAGTGGGAAAATAATTGAGGCACTGGGTGAAATTTTATATTTTGAAGTTATTATCTTTTGTCTTCCCCTGTAAAAGGATGATAGTTTTTCCAGTTGCAGTGATGCTTTCCAGTGATTTGTAATTCCTTCCTGCGGGAGATATACATTTTCTTGGCCTGTTAATGTCAGGTTTGCCTATGTGACTTCCTTGGGCAACACCATTTGAGTGAATCCTGACATATGTTATGATCAAAAGCCTTAAATGGGCCTAAGTGTTTTTCTTCCACCCCTTGCCATGGGTATCATTTGTCCCTGCAAGTGGCATCTTCTTGGGTATGGATTTTAGAATGAAATAACACATAGAGTTCAAACTTGGAGCAGGGCTGAAGTCCACTAAAAGCCTATATACAATGTGAATGAAGAATAAATATTTCTTGTTGTGTCTGTTGAGATTTTGGGCATTGCTTGTTACTGCAGCACAGCTGACCAATACAGAATCAAAACTTGAGCATATATATAGGGACGGAAAGCTACCTACTTCAGAGACAATAAAAATAAGATCAAATTTGGTCTTGGCAAGGGATTTGTGTAGAAGAGGAATAAAATAGAGAGGTTGGGCCATATTAAGGGAGATTTAAATAGCAGATTAAGAACACTGACTTTATTTTCTAAGCCGCAGGAAAACTCAGAAGATTCTGAGCATAGAGGTAAAGAAACAAAGGGAAAATTTTAGGAGTATTTGTCCAACAGTAGCCTTTGGATAAGATGGGAACTGAGAAAGAAACCAGTTAGAAACAATGTGTTCTTGAGCTTGTGGTTGAATACTGTTTCTGATGAAAAAGAATTATTTTGTTGGAAGAAGGTGGAGTTGAAAATACAAAAATGGAAAGAAAAAAATGTAGTGGGCTAGATGACTCAAAGCTTAAAAAAAATGATATGGCCATGGCAACATAAATGTTTTCCTAGGACAGGAAAGCAGAACAACCTGCAGTGATTTTCAGGCATCCTTCTCAAACTGGTGATTCTTTTTTTTTTTGAAATTAATTTTACTGGTACTTTTTTGAAATGCGTGATGATCACCTTCACCATAGGGAATTTGTACCTGTACATGACATATCGTAATTTTTTTCTTATTCCTCTCCCTTGCCTTCAGTCCTTTTTTCTATCTCTATTTATGTAAATTTGTTTCTATTGTCTGCCCTCCATTCTTTTAAATTCTTTTTTACTGCTATTCCTTCCTTCTCTCCTATCTCTTTTCTCCCTGGTTCTCCTCCCCATTTGAACTTGTCTTCCTATTTCCCAGTATCTACCCTCCACTTTGGTCCTTATTTATACTTTGGGTTTCTCACACACAAAAAACAATGCAATATTTAAACATGTGTGTCCGATTTATTTCACTTAAAGTTATGTCCTTTTTTTTTTTTTTCCCAGTACCTGGAATTGAACTCATGACATCACGCTTGGCAGGCAAGCGCTGTGCCCCTGAGCTAAATCCCCAGCCCCTAAAGTTATGTTCTTAAGATGCATCCATTTACCTGAAACTGTCTCTGCTTTATCCTTCTTTATGGCTGAGTAGTACTACATTGTCTACAAAGCCCACATGTTCTTCCTCTAGTCATCCACTGATGTGCATATTGGCTTGGTTTCCATTGATAGGCATATAATCTTGGTTTCCAAGATTTAGCTATTACAAATTGTGCTGCTCTAAACATGACTGTGCATATGTTCCTGTGCTATTATTCTTTTAACTCTTTTTGGAAGATACTTAGAAGGGGAGTAGATGGGTCAAATGGAAACTCTAGTTTTAGATTTTGAGGAATCTCTATACTGATTTCCATAACAGCTGTACCAATTTATACTCCCACCCACAGTGGAGAAGTGTTCATTTTCCCCTACAGTCTCACCTGTATTTGTTATTGGTTGATTTCTTGGTGATAACCATTCTTCCTGGAGTGAGATGGAATCTCAGTGTTGTTCTAATTAGTATTTCTTGAATGACCAGTGATGTTGAACTTTTTTTTCATCTGAGAAGTGTCTATTCATTTTAGATGCCCATTTTTGGATTGAGTCTTTAAATTTGGGGTGTCTAAATTTTTGAGTTCTTTATATATTCTAGATAACAGTCCTTTGTCTGAGGAGTAGCCGGAAAAATTTTTTGCCCATTCAGTGTGTTGCCTCTTTACTCTGTTGGTAGTTTTTTTTTTTTTTTTTTTTTTTTTTTCATTGATACTTTTTAATATGATGTGATCCCAGTTGTTGATTCTTTGTAATATTTCCTGTGCAATTGTGGTTTTGTTCATAAAATCTTTGCCTACACCTATTTCTTCAAGAATTTTGCTTATTCTCTTTCAGCAGATTAAATGTTTATATTTCAATATTTAGATCTTTGATCTATTTCAATTTTAGTTTAGTACATAGTGAGAAACACAGGTATAGGTTTAATCTTCAACATGTGTGTAGCCAGTTTCCCCAGCAGCATTTATTAAAGAAGCTATCTTTCTTCCAGTAAAGGTGTTTGGTGCCTTTGTCAAAGATAAGATAGCTAGCTAAGTGTGTTTGGAGTTGTTTCTGCATCTTTTATTCTGTTCCATTGAACTGCAGTTCTGTAATTTTTGGTTAGTACCGTGCTGTTTTTATCATGGTAGCTCAAACTGGTGATTCTGATGAGTACATTAATCACATGAGGTCAAAGTCTTCAAGATCTTCATAACTCAAATTTGTCTGTTTGAATATACATTCCAGGTAATGGGCAATCTTTTTCTTTGGCCTGAAGATCCATTCCATTATTAATGCATATCTCATTGGAGAATGGATCCTGTGAAATCATGAAGTAAAAGAGAAGTATTTAAGACCAGAGATTTGTAGGCCTGTTGTTAGTGTGCAATTGTCATGTGCAAGATCTATAACATTTCAATGTTACTGGCCTCTACCACACGTGAACAAAGACAGAAGTTGACACTTCTGATAAATGAATTTTATCTGCTTTCTGTTTTGCTCAGTATTTCTGCAACTTTGGGTCCACTCACATGTATCTTTCATATCTAAGCAGGTGAATTATTTTATATGAATTGTATAAACCATCTTATATTTTCCTAGATGAGGTGCCATGTGAGAGTCATGCTAACAACGGCACATCACACAGCCAAGGAAGTCACCTAGATGTTATGGTACTCATGCGTGTTCCAACATGGATTTATTCCCTTTCTAACTGCATGGTAGAGTGTTCTTGGTTGCAGTGAAACTTTTTATTCAGTCTGATCACAGTGTTTGCCTCAAATCTCATAAAGTCCAGTGTGTTACTGCTGCTCTGAAAGTCTCCAATGTGTTTAATGAGTTGGGAGTACCCTTATACATTGCATTCGCTTAAAAAGGGAAATCCTTTTAAATGGCTGTAGCTACAGAAATTTAATTTAGTTTATTTAGGAGGAAATGAGGGCCTTGGATTGTAGGTGTGGAGTCTTACAATCCTACAGAACGATAGAAACATGGTTTGGGGGATGGTTAGGACGGCATGGAATTTCTTCAGCCAAAATTATTTTTGTGAGCACATTCCCAAACTCACGATCATGTTTTGATAAGAAAAACCCCTTTCTCCACAAGTTCTCAGGTCCCATTCATTGGCCCCCTGCCCCCAGTTCTGAAACCTCTGTCAGCCTGCTATGTGGCTTAGTTCTTGGTGATATGTTTTCAATTTGAGTCAACTTGATGAGAGAAAAATTACTAAAAAGTGGGAATGAGCTGTGAGGTGAATAGGGTTTTCCTATCAAAGTGGAGGTATTTCTAAACGCATTTATTATTTTAAACTAAAACATTTATAGAAAGCCATGAGTGTGAAGTGTATGATTACCAGTTGCGGCTTTGCCATATTGAAAAATTTAAGTTTGTAGTAAATATTCACTGAGGTTCTGTCTAGCAAGCAGTTTGTTCAGAGGAACAGTTTGATCCAGAAGAGATGTCAGTTTAAAACAACAGTTTACTAGCATAGTCGTAACAGGCAATTAGGATTCATAAATGTTCCCATGACTGGGAGATAACTCAGGGTTTTAGCTGAAAACAAGTGTGTTATTAAGAGAGCAGAATTTAAATGCCGTATACATCTGTGTCTTACATGAGATGAATGTCAGAAGTGAGAAAACCACTGCCCCATTTTTAGTATTTTATGGGCTCTGATGTAATACAGTTACTTTTTAGGTGTTGAAAATGGTGAATATCATTTTTGCCACATTAGTTCCGTAGTAAAGGAACATTTGCTTTTAAGTGAAAAAGTCTGCCTGTGACCCTGGGTTGAAGAGATGTTGCATAGCTAAGTTTACTTCCTTAGGAAAGGTCAGTTTTGTGTGGTATTCTCTAAAAATTTAATTGGGACATATAAAATTCTTATTGTATGAATTCTATGTGATATGAGGGAAATACATTCAGTCGTATTGGATAAAAGGGTACCTTTTTGTGAGAGTTCTTAACAAGCTTACAATATTTCTTCTCAATTATATGTCAAGGGGTTCATCCTACAATGCTGCTTTTGGTGTACTGTTGAGTAAAAAGCAGGCTGCAAACAGTATTTATAGTATATGATGCTATGTATACATAAAACTATATGTGTGTATATATGTATGAAAAGAAAGATGTCTTGAAAGCTGTTAATAGTAAACTCTGAGGTGAGTTTTCAGTAATTATTTTCTTTGTGTGTTTTTTTAATTGTACTAGATTTTCTTTTGTTATTGTGAAAGGTGCCATGCATTTGAAAGGAGACATGCAGTTTAATGACCAATAATATGAGTACCCACTGCCTAGCTAAAATAAATAAATAAAATACTGTTTTATCTTAGAAAGAAGATCTTTTTTTATGTTCATTTCAAGGAGGTAATTATTTGCCTAAATTTTGTGTTAATTATTTCTTTGCTTCTCTTACAGTTTAGCCTTCTCAGAATGTGTTCACAAGCCATACATTGCTTTATTTTGATTATTTTTGAACTTTGAATAAATGAAATCACATGGGGTGTATTCTATGACTTTTTTGTTTGTTATAGCTTACTTGTCATATCAAGTGTATTTTATTTTTTCTTTGTAAGGGGAAAATATATTATGTACAGAAAACTAATATAGCGATTTTAAGAAAGGAAACCTCATATATACATTTAGAAACATATATGGAGGAGTACTGAAATAGTCATTCTTTTGTTAATTGCAAACTTATTGTCCATTCTTTTTTTTTTTTTTTTTTTGGTTTTGGTTTTTCTCCGGTACCAGGAACCGAACTCATGACCTTGCGCTTGCCAGGCAGGCGCTTTTGCCGCTGAGCTAAATCCCCAGCCTCTATTGTCCATTCTTATCAGTCCACATATAATGTTGGTAGCTGCTTGCTTCCTTTCTTGCACCAGCTGGTCAGCCACAGTATTTGAGATTTAGCTATTAGCTATTTTTTTTTCTGGGGATTTAGGAACTATGTCCAAAATAAAAACTGTGTCACTGGGCATACAACATGAATACGGTGAGCCACAGATCAGCTTTAGCATTTGGAAAACAAAGATCAGGGTTTTTTTTTTTGGTACTGGGAATTGAACTCAGGACCTTATGCTTGCCAGGTAGATGCTGTGCCACTGAGCTAAATCCCCAGCACTAAAGATCAGGTTTTGAGGGTAGAGGAAAGGGATGATTCTGCACCTGGAGATGTTTGGAAGACGGATTTCAGTGTGACACTGAAATGGAGACCTGTAGGAGTCATGACTGGAGCCAATCTTAGTGGATCCCCATGAATGAATTAAGAAAGAATGTGATATATATATATAATGGAATATTATTCAGCCATAAATAATAATGTGATTCTGTCATTTGCAACAACATGGATGAATCTGTAACACATTATGTTAGGTTAAATAAACTGATCACAGAAGACAAATACACCATGGCTCCACTTATATATGGAATCTAAAAATATTGAACTTTGAGAAGCAGAGAGTAGGATTGTTGTCAGAAACTGTGTGTGTGGATTGCTGTGGAACTGTTGGTCAAAGGATATAAAATTTCTGTTAGGTAGAAAGAGTAAGTTCAAGAGATCTATTGCACAATAAAGTGATTGTAGTTAATAATGTATCCTTGAAAATTGCCAGGAAAGTAGATGTGGAGTGTTATCACCACAAAGAATTAAATATGAGGTAATAAATATTTTATAAGTAGTTTGATTTAGCCATTGTAAAGAAAATATACATGTATCAAAACATCATGTTGTACATCACAAATATAAACAACTTTTATTGTCTATTAAAAGAAGAGCTCTGAGTGTCCCAAAGGCAATTGAGGATACAGTGACAAGGTGATATTCAGGTTGTGAGACACAGACAAAGTCAATGGGTAGGTCAAACTACTTACCTTACCACTTTGTGCCCAGGTAGTAAGAAGCACTTTTTGAGTACTGAGTACATCAGACTCTGTGCCAGGCATGCACAGTTTAAAGTGTAACAAGGATCATTCCTGGCTTTTAAAGAACTTTCAGTTTAATGGAGGAATAAGATACACTAACAATCTTTGTACCTTGTCCAGTGGCTAGTGAGAGAATCCAAAAGGAACATTATTAATTGACTGTAGGGAGATTTCAAGAGGAGGAGAGGCCATGTTTATTCCAAATGGCTCTTAAAGGATGAGCATGGTGGCCGAGGAAGAGGAAACCATTCCTGTTGGAGGGAAGGGAATTTATAGAGGCAAGCGGACTGCAGAACTCCAGACTTTCATGGTGCTCTGCTAATACTGGAGTGTTGGACCTTCTTGAACACCAAGGTGGTGGCTCTGAAACCTGACCCTTCCCCCACCTGTTCCAAATGTTGTACCTGTCTTACATGGCACAAAGGATCTTCTCCTACTGTGCTTTCCCTGTTACTTCCCTGAAATGCTTCTCTGCATAGTACTTTCCTCATCTATAAAACAGAGAACTCCTCTGCTCACCTGGACTCAATTTTCTACTTTTTGTGCAGAGATCCCAGTGAATGAGTATTTCTCAGAAAAATAAGATTTGTCTTTTATTACTGCAGTTGAATTGCAGAGTTTCAAAAGCATCCCTGTTCCTGTGAGTGAACTATTCAGGAAGCTTTAAATGTAGGAGTTGCTGAGAACCCATTAATCAGTTATACAAGTACCTACCGGGAGAAAGGTACTACATGGCAATGCCATATTAGGACATCTTTTGGAAAATAATTCAACCACACTTGTATAGTATTTTGTCTCTGTGTTCCTTGAATTTTATAACTGTAAGTGTTTACATACCAAATATTCCAGGGCTGTGTAGAAGATATAGTTCTTATGGTATTTTGCTGTTTCATCTGCTTCAACAGAGTACAAATATAGCACAAGAATCATATCTAGTAAATATAACGTAGTTTAAAAAATGTTACACTTGGAAATCAGCAACCATAATTAAACAAAACACCAAAATTGTAAGAACAAAATAAACTTATGCTTTGTACACATAAATAGTACATGCTGTATAACTCAATTAAATTTGATTTAGCAAGCAATTATTGTGCTTTCTGTAGGCATAAGACTTTCTCTATGAGACTCCCCTTCTGCTCTGTGTAGTTGCTCAACTGCCATCATGCTAACGGCTCTACATTCAAGAATCAGGTAATGAGGAACATCTCATCCTTCTCTATTTCTCCAATGGCAGCTCCAAATGTCTTATAATTTGACTCCTGCATGAGAAATTCACATAAAAGTTTATCAGCCCCATAATAAGACCAGGTAAACCCTGAATCAGTAAACTAGAAATAAACACAGGCAGACTTAACGAGAAACATTGGTGTCTACATTTTATTCCAGAAACTGACAGTGAATTCATGGGTTTCCCCTCTACTTCCTTTTTCTTTCAGGCCCAGACTTAATGTTATTAATTTAGAGTTTTTGATATTTCAGAGAAAAACTTCCTGAATATTGCATATGGCTCTCTGACCTCGTTCTCTTTCCCAGACTCCCTGGATTCTTTCACTAAGGACAGGCTGCTGAATTGCACCAGAATTGTCTTTAAAATAACTTTTCTGTTTCTTCTCTAGGATGTGCTGACTGTGGTGATTTAACAGAAATAGGAAAATCTCTACTGCTACCACCTTGGTCCAAAACACCAAATAGTGCACTTGATTTCTGCAATGTTCTTTCAACTGGTTTCCCTGCTTCTGTTCTTGATTCTCCAATGCATCAGGCATGCATTTACCTCAGGGCATTTGGATATGCTGTTCCTTCAGGCTGGACCACTCTCCACCCTACTTCTGGTCTTTTCCTTCAGTATGTTTGTATCTGTACTCCCATGTCGCATTCTCAGAGAGGATTTCTATGGCTGCTTCATAAGAAATTGTAACTTTCAGCCTCATGTTTCTTATTCCCTTTTCCAACTTTATTTTTCTCTATGCTACTCATTGCTATCTAACATATTACACGTTTTAAATTTTTACCTTGTTTATTCCCTCTCTCTCATTACAAATCATAAGGTGTGCAGGTTTTCACACTGTTGTTTCCAGTTCCTGAATGGTGGTGGCACACAGTAGCCCCGCCGCCCCAAAATGGGGGGAAAGCCTAAAGTAATAACATTAAGTCTGGCCATGAAAGAAAGGGCCGTAGAGGGGAAACCCACGAATTCACTGTCAATTTCTGGAGTAAAATGTAGACGCCAATGTTCCTCATTAAGTCTGCCTGTGTTTATTTCTAGTTTACTGATTCAGAGCGTATCTGGATTCATTACGGGGCTGATAAACTTTTATGTGAATTTCTCATGCAGGAGTCAAATTGAAGGAAAGTTGAAGTCACAAGCTGAGGATGCGGGGAAGGATACATATAGTCATTCTTCTCTTCTTTATCCTTTTTCTTGATTCTTCAATAAGATATTATAAATCTTACCGATTATGCATGATCCTAAAAAAAGAAAGGGAGGGAAAAAAGAATAAATGAATGAATGTAAAGAAGGTGGTTATTCCTACCCCCAATATTTTTAAATAAAATATTCTAATTATATTCCAACATGTAATTAGAGCACTTAGTTTTCACTTGAAAAGAAGCAATCGAAGCAACCACACGTTTGCAGTGGAGTCTTCTTGTTATGTACTATGTTATTTAATTTACAATTTGCTTTTTTCTAGCTGGAGAGAGTTACAGGTTGAGTGCATGTTTTGTCATTTTTCAATTTTTTTCATATTTGTAAGAATTACTTTCATTAGAAAATGAAGTCTCCAAGCTCTTCAGAAACAGTCTGTTAGCAGAAACATTCAGAAATAGCTTTTAAGTATATTTCTTGCGTGAGCTGCATATACAAAGAGAAAAGAGCTCTCTGAGTAGTACCACATATCACTAGCTTAGGGATGCTTTTACAGTTGAGTGTGTGATCACATTCTAAATCAGTTCTTCATTTTTATCTTCAGAGATTTGATAGAATAGATGCTCACCAATTGCCCATGTGTCCTTTTTCCTTTTTGACTTAATATAAGGGAGGAAAAATAAAAAGAGCTTTTGCAGGAAGAAGAATGGGAAGGGTGTCAACATATCAATCCTTCAACTTATTTTTGTAAATAAACTTTCTTTGGATAGATACTGTCTGTAGATATTGTCTATGCCTGCTTTCAGACCTACAGTGGTAGAACTGAGTAGCAATAGATACGATGTGGTTTTTAGAGCTTAAAATATTTACTATCTGGCTCTGTAATGAAAAAATTTGTGGAACCCTGACATTAGACTGTAACCTGTTCAAGGTGAAGACACCAGATGACAGGCTAAGACCAAGGAGTTTTATAATCTGCGGAATGCTTCCCAGACTTTAATTAATAAGCAATTACACATTCTCTCAATTTAGACAATTCCTCAGACCTGTTAGATTATTTAGAATATATATTTTCTAAATAAATCACCTATCTTTGTTGACATTCTGAAATTCAGAACTTTTAGTTTGGGATTGGTTTTCAAGTAACAGTGATTTATCAAACTAATTTAGGTTTTTTTTTTTTTTTTTTTTTTTACAGCTTTTTAGATCAGCTATTATTTCATAAGTAACACTGCATTACCACTGAAGTTATTCTCAACCTGTTTAATATGTGTGTACTTTGATGTATGACTAACATTTGTCACAAGTGGGCCTTGTTCTAGTGATTAGTTTTAACAGCATAACTGTTTCACAATGGGAAGATAAGTAATATTAATGTTATGGTAGATTTGATTACCAGTCAGCTTTTATAGACACAAGTTAGTTTTTGGATTTTCTTGAAACACAACCAGAAACTATGGATCTACTATTCTGTCATATGTCGGGATCATAATATAGACTATATTGAAATGTCATTTGAGAAGTATGGTAAGTGATTAAAATTAAATACTTTGACATATGAAAAGCTTTCAGAAGTTATCTTCTGTTTAGAAATCTCCAGGAAGGATGTACAAACTATATTTGTCATCTCAGTATGATATAGTGCCAAACTTTCTGATATTTATCGAGATTTAGAGGGACAGGCGATATTTTTAGCATTACATGCGACTGTATGGGCTGAAGAAGTAGATGTATTTATAGGCACGTCACAGTCCAATTTACTTAGGCACTTTGGGAAACAAAGTAGACTTCTTCCTGTAAAACAGATCTAAATATGAAGTCATTAAATCACTAGTGCGGAATGCATCTGGCATTGCATGGTTGCAGTAAATTCTTTTGTTTTATCAAATGCAATAATAATAAAAACTGCACTTATATAGTGTCACATGTGCCAGAGATTCTTTCTGGGAATTACTAGCTCATTTGCTCTTCACAACCAGCTTGCTTTCACTCCCTTGATTGCTGATGAAGAAATTGAGTAAAATTAACAAAAACCAAGAGAGGAAGTGATAGAAGTTGGCTTTGACCAATCCAGCCACTCTGCTTAGTTCTGAAGTCCAGGTCCTAAGCCCTGCATGGTACTACCATTCCAGGTAGGTGTACTCTTAGTTTGTCACAATGGAGCGGATAGTTAAATGAATCCTCTCTTTTCATCTGTTTTCGTGTCTTGCACAGTTGTTTTTTTCTTTTCTTTGGTTTTTTCTTCCGGTACCAGGAATAGAACTCAGGACCTTGCACTTGCCAGGCAGGCGCTGTGCCGCTGCACCAAATCCCCAGGCCCTTGCACAGTTGTTAACAAGAGCCTTCTGTTATGCCCTACACTCTTCATCTTTGAACCCCTCACATTTGCATACTTAATTGCTTTGTACAGAAGATCTCTTTTCTTCCGAGCATTACAGTCATTCTTCTCTTCTTTATCCTTTTCCTTGATTCTTCACTAAGATAAATCTTACTGATTATCCATGATTCAAAAATGCACTCTCTCATTTTAAAAAAAGAAAAACACAGAAATTCCACCGTTGTTCCAGACAGCTGTATTTTGTTCAGATGACTTAGTTCTGGAAGGTGTTCATTTTACTGGACATTTCTGGAAACAAATATTTTAGCTTGATTTATGGTGCTGAAATAATTATTGTTATTTTACGGATTCCACATACTTCCATTGGAAGAGCAACATTTGGAAAGCATCTTCCAATTGTCCAATTGTCCAGGCACCATTCCCTGCCCTGAATTATTTCAATTTAATTAAACCATGTGGTACTTTGTGTCAACACATTTTTGAGAATGCTTGTGAAGGAACTTAAAGGTGAAAAGTGCAATTCAGCAGGAGTACAAGTTATTGATATGATGCCGTCAGTCTGTGTATGTTTAGGTGACCTCCGATTCCATGCACAGTGATATACAAGCACAAACTTAGTAGGCTTTTATGTAGAGTCAGTTGTATGGTATGGAGACCCAATCTGGATGGCATGCTTCCTCTCCATTGTCATGTGCAGCTTTGTGACTTTTTAGGAAGAACTTAGGTTGTTTCTCTCTAATTTTATTTCTGTCTCTCTCAGCTCCTGTATTGTCTCCTGAAGGAGCAGGAAATCATGCAGTATCTAGAGAATGAAAATCATAGTTACATTGCTTGCTTGGTGTGCATGTAACTGAATTTTCCTCCTCTGCCTTTAAAAATCTACTGAGAAAACAAAGTAAGCTTTTGGGCAAACAGTTAATAGATCCATCAAAGCTAATTATATAAATGATCAATGATTTACTTAGTCCAGAAAATGCTGGAGTAGTACACATTCATGTGTAGAACAAGATTACAAATATGAGTACATAGAAAGTCAAGACCAGGGGAAATGTAACATGAAGGTCAAAACTGGGATGAATTAGAGTAGAATGATTCAGACAGAGAGATGCGGAATTCAGTTTGCTTCAGAACTTTCTGGTGACTAAGGTGGGAAAAGAAACATGATTGGTGAAGTCTAAATTTAATAAATTAAGAAGAAAATATGCAAATATTTTAGTGCTTTTATTCCCCATTATATCAAGCAATAAAAGTCACAATGGATGTTAGGGGTTTAATGTTTGTGTCCCTTCTAAATCCACGTATTGAAATACTAGCCCTCCAGGTGACTGAGGTGGGCCTTTGGAGGGAGTTGAGTCACGAGTCAGAGAAGTAGTTTAAAAAGAGACCCCCGAGAGGTTGCTTACCTTCTTTCTGCCTATGAGGATACAGGGAGAATTCATTCAGCAGCTTCCCACCCAAAAGAAGATTCTTACCAGAAACTGATTCTCCTACCACCCTGATCATGGACTTCTAGTCTCCAGAACTGTGAGAAACCATGTTTCTGAGACATCCGGTTCGTAGTACCTTGTTATAGCAGTCAGGACTGACTCACACTGTCCTGGGTGGGAGCTTTTGTTAAGATCCACCTTGACGTGTTAGTCACTTGAGGAAAATGATTTATTCTTTCCTGCCTGAGATAACATAACTAAATGTATGGTTCCAGTACCTTAAATAGCATGTGGAAAAGAGTCCTCTCATGATGCCATGAATTTAAATTTGGACTATAATTGACTCCTTTGGCAGAAGCTGGCTGGCTGTATCTTGGTCAAGTTATAAGGATCAACTGCAGTGATACTCTCTAGAAATACATTGGGATATCAAATCTTTCTCTCTTTCTCTGTATCTGCCCCCATATTTTGTTTCCAGGCCTTTATTCATTCTGGATCTCTATAGCACATGTGCATTTTAGAAAGTGTGAAAGGCCTGACATATTATTGTGCTTGCCAGCTAGCAAGGTAGCCCGCTACAGTTCATGAATCAACAGCACTAGCCAGAGTACCTGCATTTGTGTCAATACCCTACGTTCCATTTGTAACTGTGTGACAAAGAGAACTACGTCACACCTGTACATGCCACGGGTTGTATTGTGAGATAGGAACCCCAAATTTAAGGAACTTAAATCTTTTATAATGGACAATGGGCATGCCTGTTCCTTTGTCTCATGAGGGAGAGGGCGAAATGCAATTTATCTTCTAAGGTGGTCAGCTATACAACCTCTTCAAGAAGATAGTTTGAAACAGTGACAGTTGGTGCCTGTCCTTGCAAGAAATGCAGAAATGAGACTCCAATGCAGAACTGTCTTTCAGCAATGCCCTCACTTCCTTATGTCCACTTGTATACCAACTGACCATGCAAATCAAAATTTTGAGAACTTCCAGTGGCTGGGGATTTAGCTCAGTGGCACAGTGCCTGCCTGGCAAGCGCAAGGTCATGAGTTTGGTTACTGGTACCGGAAACCCCCCACCCCCAAAAAAAGAACTTCCACCCTTCAGCCTTCTTGGTGCCTACATTTTAGAGAAATCTTTTTCTCTTCGATCTTTCATCGTAATTATAGTCTCTAGCAAGATTTATTTTCTAATATATACCTCTCTGTAATGGTTTCACAACCATTTTCAAGGAGAATCTAAGATCTTTGAGTGTATAAACCACTTTTAGAGCTTATTTTGTCTCCACCGTGGTACTCAATACTATGTGAAGAATATAAACAAAAGAAGGCCAAACTTGGAAAACATGTATATGGTAACAAAATGAAAAATAATTGGCCATAATTTCCAATTTGTCATGCTGTAGGACCAAAGAAAAGGACTCCTAGACCAAGAATCTGAAAGTTTTTATGACTTCATAGCTGCAGCATGCCAGGATTCCACAGCCAGCTCATGACTTGACTTTCCTGAGGTTTAATCTTGGTGTGTTAGTGACATGTGCTGATTTATCTCTGATTAAATATAGGAACGGAAGGGACTCTTATGAGACAAGGCTGGCTCTGATTTTATCCAGAAGCTTCTTGGACAAATGGTGCCTTGCATTGTGCAGAAGACAGGTAACAGCAAGGTGGAAGGCAGAATTCTGAATATGAATTAATCAAGCAACAAGTCCATGTTTATTGAAATCCAGTGAGGTAAATGCTGTGTACAAATCATGTAAGTTTTGCTCCTGGTGCAGAGGTAGAGCATGAGACTAGTGTATTTGCAATAATTCAGAAATGTAAGCAAATATTTTGCTTTTTTCTCTGTATCTCTTAAGAAGAAGGGGAGCACACAGTTTTGAAATAGTGATGGAAGTCTCCTGTACAGAACAGTATTTTATAGCTGCGTGGGAGGCATTGTAGTTTACTGGAAGGGATAGGATTTGGAGCTGGGTTAAAACCTTATGGACTATCTGAGTCAGGTTAAGTTACATGGGTTTGCTGAGTTATTTTACCAGAAAATGTGGAAAGTAAAACCCACTTCTAGGGATTTTTGGGAAAAAATGACATAATGCATGTCTGGTACCCTGTACAGGGTCTGCACCAAAACAAATTCTGTCATTATTAAATAATCATAAGGATGATTCATAATGAAAAGTCAGGAGATGGTTGAAGGGGCGTAAAAAGGTCTGTCTGAGGCATCCCAGCTAGGAAATAATCCAAGTGTTTTGGGTAGGCTTTAACCGTGCTCCAGGACACCCATCAGTCCTCAGAAAAAAGAGGATAACAGGGCAACTACTTTTTCTAATTAGTGGTGGATTAAATCACAGCTTTCAATTTTCAGAGCCACAGAGAAAAAAAAATTATAACCTTATCCATCTTTGTAAATTTTCCATGCTACAACTAAACACTTTACATAATTACTTCTGATGCAATATGAAGAGTTTGAGTTTCAGGTTGGGTTTTCGCATTTCTTTGCTTGCTTTTTAGATATTCATATTATTAAGCATAAAACTGAAACTATAACAAAGGGAGTAGGAATTTCTTTGTCAAACTGAAACAAAGTAATTGGTACTTTTCCAAGATAGTCTAAAGGGGGTAAGTTACATTTATGTGATCTAAATCCATTGGTTAAATGCATGGGGATTAACATCTGTTAAAAGAGTTGTGCTTGGCATGCAGGTGTTTCAATATTTGCATTTAGTATGTGTTTCAGAAACAGCCGCTGAGAAAAACATTTATATAACAATCTGGTGGTTTTATAGTCTAAATCTGTCAGGACAGTCATTTTGTTACTCAGACTTTGTGACCCTCTTGCAAGCCATAAACTGTTTAACGAAGTGAGTATATTGAGAAAGATGACAGACTTTCAAGCTTGGGGGAAAAGAGTATTACATGAGAAGAATCAGCATTTCCCCTTGAGACTGTGCCTAATATGTGAACAGCAAAAACAATTACATTGATTTCAGGAAGTCCAATAAATTCCATTGCACAGTCCCGTTTTTTGAAATATTACATCACTCAGCAAAAGCTTAGGTTCATATATTAGTTGAAATGAGCTAATCATGAATTAATTAGCATCAGTTCAGTTTTGTGAATGGAGCGCAGAGGCAGGGCTCTGGTTTCCCTCTGCTTGACCCTCACAGTGTAACCATGCCTTAGGGGAAGTCGCACCGTGCCCATATGTGGAGGGTGAGCCCCGAGTACTTATTTCAGCAGTCTTCACGATCCCCACTGATCACCAGTTGTAGTGATTGACTTTACCACTTCCTAATCCACATTGTTAAAATCAGTTGTGCTCTGGTCCATTTGTTTTGGAGGTAAAGTGAGAAAAAAGAAATGCAGCGTGTCTCCAGAGATTTGTGGCTTGAAATTAGAAATAAAATAAAGGAATCAATTGGTTTCACACACTGCCAGATTATACCTCAGGAAAATTAAAACTGGGCAAAACTGAATTATAAGTGAAACCACACATGGCTAGGATAGCACACAATGGCTCACTCTGTCTTAATTACTTTTTAAGTGCTTTCAATGTACTTTGGGTACACAGATATTCAGACAGAAACTATGCTTTGTGTATAAAAAGTAATTAAATTTTGACGGTAATGTCTGACATGTAGTTTGTTCTGGTATGATTATTTTGCTTTTTGACTGTTCAGTCCTAAATCATGGTGATTTCAGACCACTTTGGGAATTTATCAAGAAAGTTTCATTTGATGCAGGTTTCAGATACTTTGTTGCTTCAGAGACTCCTCTTTCATGAAGGACTGGAAATGTATCTGTGGTTATATTTATAATTTTGTCTGATGGAATTCTAGACTTTTGTATGCATCTCTTTAGGGCTAGGACAACTATCTACTGGGTTAATCACTGACTACTAATACTTTCCCTAAATTGTTTTAGTAATGAACTCTACCTTAACCTCTCTTTCATTCAGAAGATTTCCAAAATGTTGGGTTAGACCAGAAAAGTCTCCAGAAAATATCTTTAGAGGTCTGATACTGATGGTTAACTTTCAATTTTGTCAATTATGGACATGAAGAAATAAATAAAATTTATCATTTCATAAATGAAAATACATTAAAAACATAATTAAATTTATTGGTACATTTTAGATATACATAATAATCACTCATATGAAGGTACATTTTAACACTAAAATTACTCTAGGAGTGAAGAACAGTGCTTTATGTTTTATTATTATTATTATTTTCTTTTTTCGGTTTTTTTCTGGTACCGGGAATCAAACTCACGACCTTGCACTTGCCAGGCAGGCGCTGTGCTGCTGAGCTAAATCCCCAGCCCCAAGAACAGTGCTTTAAATGAGGTGATATAACTTGTGCAGAAGTAACTTCATTGTCTTTATTTCTTGGATGATAGTTTTGCCAGGGATTGCTGTCTAGCAAAACATTAAGAATCACTGGCCTTGGAATCAAGAGGCCTTGGCTAAGATCAGTTACCATTCCATGTTACCTACTGGTTTCTCATATGAGTTTCCTCTTGTGTAAAAGGAGGATGACAACTCTTGTCCTCCTTGTCCCATAAGGTTACTATGAAATTCATGTGGAATAATGTATGCAAAGTGTTTTTCAAGCCATAAAGCACAAAATGAAGTATTTTAGTATAAATGTAGAGAAAATTATCTTCAGGTAATAGAATCATGTGGCACAGTCTCAGGAATCTACTAGAGGAATCACCTCATTGTATTTCTGCTGAGTGTTTGGTTTTGAAGATTTCCCTTTTATTAGCCAGTACCTTCAGCCAAAAAAAAAAAAAAAAAAAAAAAAAAAAACCAAACCAAAAAACCAAACTCCAACAGTTGTAGCCAAGTGTGGTTCTGGATAATTAATTTGTGCTTCGTTCGCTGTGATCTTACTGTTCCTTTCAATATGAAATGTAAACTCAGGAGGTGGTGCTCCTCTGTAAATGTATCCTAGTCCTAAGAAGTGGGTTAATTCATGGGTATCCAGTTTCACAGAGCCCTTGATCTTTCAGAGTTAGGGAATGGAATGGTTATGGAATTCATGAATGATTTTTTTTTTTTTTTTAACTACTAGGAGTTGAAACCAGGGCCTTTGCATTGAGCTACAGCCCTGACTCTTCAAAATTTTTTAAAATTTATTTTGAGACAGGTCTTGCTAAGGCATTAAATTGCCCAGGCTGAGCTTGAATTTGAGAACTTCTGGCCTCATTTTCTAGAATGACTGGATTATAGGCAGGTTTGTCTTTTATATCTTTACTGATTTTTTGTTCATCGATTCCATTAGCCATAGAGAAAAGATTGTTGAAATCTCTGATTGTAATTCTGAATTGGTTTCCTTTTATTGCAGTTTTATCAGTTTTCATTTCATGTATTTTGATACTTTGCTATTATGTCTTCTTTATTAATTGCTTTCTTTGTCATTTTGAGATGAACTTCTCTAAACATGGAAATATACTATGCTCTCAAATGTACTCTGTCCTTTGTGAATATAGCCATTCCAGTTTTCTTTATATTAGTGTTAGTATATAATACATGGTATATCTGTTGCCCTTCTTTTAGTCAATTTTGCTCTGTATTAAAAATTTTGTTTTTGTTTTTATAGGTGACACATAGAGGTGGATGGTGCTTTTTTGTTTATTTGTTTAATTTTTGCCACCAATGGAAATGCTTAGACCATTTACAGTTAATGTCATCATTCATACAGTGGAGTTTAAGTTTACTCTTTTTGGGGCTGGGGATTTAGCTCAGCGGCAAAGCACCTGCCTGGCAAGTGCAAGGTCGTGAGTTCAGTTCCTGGTACTGGAGAAAAAACCAAACCCCCCCGCCCCCTAAAAAAGTTTACTCTTTTTAAAAATTTGTTCCATATGTTTCTTACCCTACTTTTCATCTCTATCTTTTAAAAAATAAATTGAATATTTCATAATTCCATTTTTATTCTGTTATTGGCTTATTAGGTAGAATATTTGTTGTCCTATAGTAGTGGTTGCTTTATGTTTATAGTAAACACTTTAAATTTGTTACATTGTACCTTTTGTTGATATTATACTGCTTCACATATTGTGTGAAAATTTTACCACAGTATGCTTCCATTCTATTCAAAGAATATCACAGTATTCTTCCAAGCCTTTTTTGATAGTGTTGTTATACATTTTATTGCTGCAGTTTATGAGTCCCATAAGATGCATTTGTTGTTATTTTACTTTATACAGTCAATTTTCTTAAATTTATTAGTTGAAATTGAAATGAGCAATTGCTAATGATTAGAATATCTTTTTCTAGAAGGAGAAAGATAACTAAATAATGACAAATAAAAGTATTATTTTAAATTTATTTTTAAAAATTTTTTTGTTTTAAAGAGAAAAACAATAACAAAATAACAACAAAGACAAAAACAGTAAAATGATACTGGATTTCAAAACAAGATGATAGGAATTAACAGTGGTTGTTATATTACATATTGTTATCTTCAACCAAGTTGCTCAGATTCCCAGATGTAAGAATGCAAGATTGATGAAACCATTAAAGAGAATAAAAAGTAATAATAAAAAAATTTAGAAATGATACAGAACTTCATGAAAGAAGATGTTAGGAATTCATAGATGGTTCTTATATTGCATATTGTTGTCTTCAAACTAGTTGTTTATAGTACCAGATACAAACATGCAAAATTGGTAAAGAAAAAAATTTTAAGCATTAACTGTTCCTTTCAATAAACCAATAGACATCAGCAGTACAATTATTCCAGCTATCCTTGTCTATGCTATATATGTATTCCTTCCTTTTTTCTTTCTTTTCTCCTTTTTCTCATCCCAGCTGTTCCTTCCTTTTGAGCAATTTCTTTCCCTTTCACTATGTCTATTGTACTTTTTGGGTTTTATTTACTCTTTCAGGTTCTTATAATATGATGTTTACACGTGTGGGTCTGATTATTTCACTTATGAGTATGGTCTCTAGTTGCATCCATTTACTTATGAAAGCCTCTAGCTTATCTTTTTATAGCTGAGTAATACTCCATTGTATAAAAATACATCTTTTATATCCATTCCTCTGTTGATGGGCATTTGGAGTGTTTCCAAGATTTAGCTATGACAAATTGTGCTACTATAAACATGGGTGTACATACATTGCTGTGGTATGATGTTTTCAGTTCTTCTGGAAAAATACCCAGAAGGGGAATAGCTGAGTGAAGTGGGACCTCTAATCCTAGATTTGTGAGAAATCTCCACACTGATTTCCACAGTGGTTTCACCAGTCTACATTCCCATCAGCAGTGGAGAAGCATTCCTTTTCCCCACAGTCCTTCCAGCATTTATTATTGGTTAATTTCTTGATGATAGCCATTCTTTCTAGGCTGAGATGGAATCCCAGTGTTGTTTTAATTTGCATTTTTTTTTGTTTTTTTTCTCCGGTACCGGGAACCGAACTCACGACCTTGAGCTTGCCAGGCAGGCACTTTTGCCGCTGAACTAAATCCCCAGCCCCTTAATTTGCATTTCCTGAATGACCAGTGATGCTGAAGATTTTTTCATATATTTATTTGCCATTTGTATTTCTTCATCTGAGAAGTGTGTATTTGTCTCAGATGCCCATTTTTGGATTGGGTCTTTGAATTTTGGGGGCCTGGCTATTTAAAGATTCTTTATATATTTCAAATAGAAGTCCTTTGTCTGAGGGACTGTTGGCTAAAATTTTCCCAATTCATGGATTTTATTTTTACCCTTAATGATTTCTTCTGATGTGAAAAAACTTCTCATTAAGATGAGATCCCAGTTGTTGATTCTTTGAAGTATTTCCCATGCAGTTTGGTTTTTGTTCATGAACTGTTTGCCTACCCCTACATCTTCAAGATTTTAACCTATTTTCTCTTCCAGTATTTAGTGTTTTTGTTGTAATATTTAGATCTTTGATCCATTTTCATTTTAGTTTAGTGCATGGTGATAGACATGGGTATAGTTTTAGTCTTTGACATGTGGAAAGCCAGTTTTTCCAGCACCATTTATTAAAGAAGCTATCTTTCTTTCAGTGAACATGTTTGCCCCTTTGTCAAAGATAAGGTTGCCAAGTGTGTTTGCAGTTGTGTCTGCATCTTCTAATCTGTTCCACTGATCCTCAAGTCTGCTTTTTTGCCAGTACCTTGCTGATTGTATCACAGTAGCTTTGTACAATAATGCCTCCTGCCTTTCTTTTGTTGTCCAGTATTGCTTTTGCTATTCTAGTTCCAGATGAATTTTAGGAATGTTTTCTCTAGATCTGTGAGGTATACTAATGGTATTTTAATTGGGATTACATTGAATATGTACAACAATTTTGAGGTTATGGCCATTTTCACAATGCTGATTCTTCCTATCCAGGAGCAAGGTATATCTTTCCATTTTCTGAAATCCCTTTGATCTCTTTTTTTCAAAGTGCTGTAATTTTCACTGTATAGGTCTTCACTTCCTTTATTAGATTGAATCCTAAGTATTTCATTTCTTGGATGCTATTGTGATTTCCCTAATTTCTTTCTCAGTGTGTTTGTTGCTTGTGTACAGGAATGCTATTGATTTTTGAGTGTTGACTTTGTATCCAGCTACGCTATTGAATTTGGTTATTAAATCTATAAGTCTTTGGTGGAATTTTGGGGTCTTTTATATTGAGTATCATGTCATCTGTGAATAACAATAATTTCACTTCTTCTTTTGTCATTCTTATTCCTTTTATTTCCTTCTCTTGTCTAGTTGCTCTGGCTAATATTTCCAGAAGTATATTGAATAGGAGTGGTGACAGTGAACATCCTTGTGTTTTTCCTGATTTTCAAGTGAAAGCTTTCAGTTTTTGTCTGCTTAGTATGATGTTGGCTGCTGGTTTGTCATAGATGGCTTTTATCAGAGTGAGGTAGAGACCATCTATTCCTATTTTCTGTAGGGTTTTTATCATGAATGAGTGTTGGAGTTCATCAAAAGATTTTTCTGCATCTATTGAGATGATCATGTGATTTTTGTCTTTGGCTCTATTGATATGTGTATTATGTTAATTGATTTGCATATATTGAACCATCCCCACATTCCTGGGATGAATTCCACTTGGTCAGGATGTATAATCTTCTTGATGATTTGCTGCATTCTGTTTGCTAGTAATATTGAGGATTTTTGCATCTATAGTCATTAGGGAGATTGACCTGTAGTTCTCTTTTTTGGCTGGGTCATTCTCTGGTTTCGGTATCTGGGGATATTTGCCTCCAGGAATGAGTTAGAGAGAATTCTTCCCCTTTCAATTTCATGAAAGAGTTTGAGAAGAATTGGTACTAAATCTTCTCTAAATTTCTTGTATAATTTAGCTGTGAATCCATCAGGACTTGGGCTTTTTTTTGTTGGTAAATTTTTTATTACATTTTCAATTTTGTAATTTGATATTGAGTTATTCCGGATTTTTATATCTTCTTGATTCAGCTTTGGTAATTCATACGTATCTAGGAATCTGTCCATTTCCTCTGTATTTTTCACCCTATAAGAGTAAAGATTTCTGAAGTATGTATTGATGATCTTCTGAATTTCTGTAGGATCTGTAATGATTTCACTCTTTTCATTCCTTATTGCATAAATTTGAGTTTTTTCTTTCTTTTTTTTGAAGGTTGGCTAGGGCTTTATCAATTTTATTTATTCTTTCCAAAAACCCAGCTCTTTGATACATTAATTCTTTGTATTTTTTTTCTTAGTCTCCGTTGCATTAATTTCTGCTCAGATCTTTATAATTTCCTGCCTTCTTTGGGCTTTGGGCTTTACTTGCTCTTCTTTTTGTAGAAACTTGAGGTGCAGCATAAGTTTGTTTATTTGTGCTTGTTCCATTTTCCTGATGTGGGAATTCACCTCTATAAATTTGCCTCTGAGGACTGCTTTCCTTGCATCCCACTGGTTCTGGTAGGTTGTATCTGCATTTTCATTTGATTGTAAATATTGTTTAATTTTTAAAAATCTCATCAGTGACCCATTGGCTGTTCAGGAGGGTATTATTTAACTTCTATATTTTATGGAGTTTTAAAAAATTTCTTTTTCCAATTTCATTGCACTATGGTGTGATAGTATGCATGGGATAATTTCAATTCCTTTGAATTTACTTAAGCATGTTCTATGTGCCGGTATATGGTCTATTGTAGATAATGCCTTGTGTGCAGCTGAGAAGAATGTGCATTCTGATGTTGTTGGGTGGAACACTCTGTAAAGGTCTACTAAGTCTATTTGTTCACAAGTTTGGTTTTGTTCTGTTATTTCTTTGCTGATTTTCTTGTCTAGTTGATCTATCTGTTAAAGTTATTATTGTGTTATTGCTCATTTGAATTTTCAGGTCCATTAAAATTTGCCTCATATAGTTGGGTGCTCCTGTATTTGGTGCACAGCTTTTTATGATTGTGATCCCTTCCTCTTGCAGTTTTTCCCTAACAATATGTAGTGACCTTTATCTCTTTTGATCATTCTTGGTTTGAAGTTCACATTGTCTTTAAATAGAATAGCTATCTCTTCTTTTTTCTGGGTTCCTGTCCTATGGAGTATTGTTTTCCATTCTTTGACTTTGAGTCCATGAATTTCCTTTTGAGTTAAATGTGTTTCTTGTATACAGTGTATTGCTGGATTTTGTTTCTTGAGCCACTCTGCCAATCTGTTTCTTTTGATTGGTGAGTTGAGGCCATTTACATTAATGGTTATAAGTGACATATATTGATTTATCTATATCATGTTATTTTCCTGCTGTTAGTTCCCTCTTTTTTCTCTCTTTTTATTTCTTGCTCTGCTGCATAGTTCCTTTCTATGGTTCTGAAAATTGTGGTCATTTTGGCCTATTTTTATAATATCTTTTAGTACTCTTTTTAGGGTTGGTTTGGGGCTCATGAATTTCTTCAGTTGTTCTCTGTCATGGAAAGATTTCATTTCTCCACTAATTATGAAGGATAGTTTTGCAGGGTACATCAATCTTCATTGGAAGTTGTTTTCTTTCAGTATCTGAAATACTTCACTCCACATTCTTCTTGACTTGGTTTGTGTTGAGAAATCTGCCATTATTCTGTTTTTTTTTTTTTTTTTTTTTTGTTTTTCTCCGGTACCGGGAACTGAACTCACAACCTTGCGCTTGCCAGGCAAGCGCTTTGCCGCTGAGCTAAATCCCCAGCCCCCTGCCATTATTCTGATGAGCTTTCCTTTGTAGGTGATATGTTTCTTTTCTCTAACAGCTTTTAATAATCTGATCTTTTGCCGAATTTCTGAGATCCTGATTATTATATGTCTGGGTGTAGATTTATTTTGGTTATGGCTAATTGGAGTTCTACATGCCTCACCTCCCTGTATATCAGATTCATTTTCCATGCTTGGGAAATTTTCTGCTATCACTTCTGCAAATAGTCTCTTTATGTGTTGATTCCTGCTATTTTAAATTCCTTAACATTGGTAACTTAAGATTTTATATTACTACTAATTGTATTTCTAATAGTAAGTCCCACAGAAATAAACAGAGATATGCAAATATCTATATATAGATATTCAGAGAGTAGTTTAAAAATATATTTGTGTAATCAGAACTTAGATCAAGCTGTAGAAGTTGCTGTCATGCATCTCCCAAGTCAACCTTGGATCCAATAGGTCTATAACAGCTATTGCAAGTCCCATCATCATAGACTGGTTTTGTTATTAGTAAGACTGATATAAATAAAATGAATCAGTATATTTTTGAGACATCCATGTGTAGCAAGTGACAGTATTTTTTTCTTTATTACTGTAGAATATTTCACTGTGTACAACAGTTTAGCCATTTTACAATGGAATAGTATTTTTTACGCAGTTCTTTAAAAATGTATCAATACAGGGGCTGGGGATTTAGCTCAGCGGCAAAAGCACCTGCCTGGCAAGCACAAGGTCATGAGTTCGGTTCCCGGTACCGGAGAAAAACCACACACACACACAAAAAAACAAAAAAACAAAAAATGTATCAATACATGTTTGCAATTCATAACTAATACTTTCATTGTGTGTATTTGGTATCTGTACATGAGAGATCTTAATTTCTTTTATCATCACTTTTCCTTCCCTCCCTCCATCTTTTGATCCACTTCCTTAATACTGTACACCTACCTCCTTGTTTCTTTTTATATTTATTTATTTATGTATTTATTTATTTTTTTTGGGGTACCAAGAATTGAACTCATGACCTTGCACTTGCCAGGCAGGCACTGTGCCACTGAGCTATATCGCCAGCCCCTCCTTGTTTCTTTTTAGTCTATCTGTTATTGTGCTCTTTATTTATGCTTTGAATTTCTCACATTATAGAAACTATATGCTATTTAAGTTTGTGTGTCTGATTTATTTTAATTGACTGTGGTCTTAAGGTTTTCTGAGGACCTGTACTGATTTCCACAGTGGTTTTACTAGTTTAGTTTACATTATTGTCAACAATGTAAATAGCTCCTTTTTCACCACAGCCTTAACGTTTATTACTATTTGATTTCTTGATGATTGCCATTCTTTCTGGAGTAAGATGAAACCTCAGTGTTGTTTTAATTTGCATTTCTGTAATGTTGAATATTTTCAATGTATTTATGGGCATTTGCACTTCTAAGAATTGCTTATTCATTTAAGTTGCTCATTTTTTGATTGGGTCTTTTACTTGGGTAGTATAATTTCTTGAAGTACATTATATAGTTTAGATATATTAATTCTCTCTTTATAGCATAGCTAGCAAAAATTTTCCCATTCTGTGGGTTGCTTCTTAACTCTGTTGGCTGTTTCCTTTGTTGTGCAGAAGCCTTTTAATATGATATAATCCCATTTGTTGATTCTTGATGTTATTTCTTGTGCAGTTGGGGTTCTGCTCTGAATGACCTTGCCTACATCTATGAATTCAAGAGTTTTATTTATTTTATCTTCCAGTAGCATAAAGTTTTTATTTTAATATTTAAATCTTTGATCCATTTTTATTTTAGTTTAATAGATAGTAAGAGCTATGTGTTTAACTGCAATGTTCTGCATGTGTATAGCCAGTTTTCCCTGTGCCACTTGCTGAAGAGACTATCTTTCTTCTAGCATATATTTTTGGTTCCTTTGTCAAAAATTAGGTGGCTGAAGGTGTCTAGGTTTATTTTTGTGTCCTTTACATTGTTAGATTGATTTATGTGACTGTTTATGTATCAAATTGTTTTAATTACCCTGGTTTTGTAATATAAATTGAAGTCCTAGATTGTGATGCCTCCTTCTTTGCTCATTTTACCATAATTGCTTCTGCTGTTCTGGGTCTCTTCTGGCCTTATAATAATTTTCAAAAATTTTTTTCTAGTTCTGTGAAGTATGTTGTTGGCAATTTTATTTGGTTTGCTTTAAATCTGTATATCAGTTTTGGGGTTATGGCCATTTTGGTAATATTCATTCTGCCTACCCAGGAATAGGGTATACCCTCATATCTTGTGATATCTCTCTCCTCTGATCTCTTTTTTTCAGAGTTCTATGGTTTTGTTATAGTGGCTTTCATTTCCTCAGTTATATTAATTCCTAAGTATTTATTTTTTTCTTGATGTTATTGAGGGTGGTATTGTTTTCCTAATTTATTTTTTGGTGCATTCATTATTGGTGTACAGGAATTCTATCTATTTTTATGTGTTGTTTGGGTATCCTGAAGTATTGCTGAATTTGGTTATTAATTCTACAATTATTTTGGTAGTTTTTTCAGTCTTCTATCTAATGGATCATGTCACTTGCAAATAATGATAATTTGATTTCTTCTTTTGCTGTACATATCACTTTTATTTCTGTAGTCCAATTCTCTACTACTGAGCTATACCTCCATCACTTTTACTTCTTTCTCTTACTTAATTTCTTTGTTTAGTGTTTCACGTTCTGTATTGGATAGAACAGTGGACATCCTTGTGTCATTCCAGATTTTAGAAGAAAAGCTTTCAAGTTTTCATTAAATTTGATATTGGCTGTTTGTTTATTATGAATGGCTTTTAGCATATTGAGCCAAGGTCCTTTTATACCTATTTTCTTCAGGTTTTTAAAAAAGTCATGAATGGATGTTGCATTTTGTCAAATGTTTTTTCTGCATCTATTGTTGTGATCATGGGATTTTTGCCCATGATTCTGTTTGTATGGTAGATTACATTTATTGATTTGCATATGTTGAACTATCCTTACATTTGTCGGATGAAACCTACTTGGTCATGATGTATGATCCTTTTATTGATTTGTTTCATTCTATTTGCCAATATCCTATTCTGGATTATTGTGTCTATATTTCATTAAAAAAATGGCTTGTGGTGTTTGTTTGGGATCTTGCCTTGTTTTTGAGCCAGATGCCTGCTTCTTGACATGAGATTGGAAGTATTTTTTTTTTCTTTCAATTTCATTAAAGAGTTTGAGGATTGGTGTTATAACTTTCCTGAAGATCTTGTAGAATACAATAGTGAATCTATTTGGGCTTTTCTTAGTTGGTAGGTATTTTATTACTGCCTCAGTTTCATTTCTTGTTATTGGATTGTTTGGAATTTTTAAGTCTTCAGGGTTCTATTTTGGTAGTTCATATGTGTCTAGGAATATGTTAATTTCTTCAAGATTCTCCAGTTTGTTGGAGTACAATTTTTCATAGTAGTTACTAATGATCTTCATGATTGTGGGAATGTCCTACGATTTTGTTCTTTTCATTTCTAATTGCATTGATATTAGTCCTTTCTCTCCTTCTTTTGGTACATTTGGCTAAGGGTTTGTCTATTTTTGTTTATTCTTTCAAAGAAGTATTATAGCTCTTGAAGTAATTGATTCCTTGTACTTTTTGTCTCTATTTTGTTAATTTTCCTGCTGCTTTATAATGATTTTCTCCCTTAAAATAGTTTTGGATATGGATTGTTACTTTTTTTTTAGTATCCTGAGGTTGTATCATTAGGTTAGTCATTTGCACTTGCTCTGATTTTCTAACATGAGCACTGACTACAATAAACTTCCCTCATAGGCATGCTTTCATTGTGTCCCATAGGTTCTGGTATGCCCTAGTGGCATTACCACTTAATTCTAGGAATTATTTCATGTCTTCTTTGATTTCTTCTGAGACCCATTGGGTGTCCAGGAATGTGTTATTTAATATTAAATTGCTAGTGAAACTTCTGCAGTTTCTTTTGTAGTTGATTTCTACTCTCAGTGCAATACGATTTGATAGGATGCATGGGTGATTTTGATTATTTTTCATGCATTTAAATGTACTATATGGACTAATATGCGGTTTATTTTGGAGAAAGTTCTACGGACTACCGAAAAAGGTGTGTATTCTACTGTAGTAGAGTGGTAGAACACTCTATAGATATTTTTAAATCCATTTGTGTGGTTCAGCTCTGATATTTCTTTTTTGTTTATTTGTTTAGCTGATCTTTTTGTGAAAGTGAAGTACTGAGATCATACACTGTGATTGTGTTTGGAATTTATTTGATTTTTTTATGTTATGCAGTGTTTGTTTTATGAAGTTATGTGTCCTGGTATTTAGTGTGCATATATATTTATAATTGTTACCTCTTCCTGTTGAATTTTTCCCTTAATTAATATGTAGTGACTTTCTTTGCTTCATGTGATCAGTTTTAGCTTGAAGTTTACTTTGTCTAAGAATAAAATTGCTACCTCTGATTGCTTTTAGAGTACTCGTGTATGAAATATTGTTTTCCATCCTTTCATTTTTAATCTATGAATTTCTTTTTGGATTAGATGAATTTATTGAATGCAGAAGGGTGTTGGATTCTGTTTTTTTTTTTTATTCCTTCTGTGTCTTTTAATTGGAGATTTGAGTTCATTTACATTGAACATTACTACTGAAAGGTGTTGGTTTATTCTTGTCATTGCATCATTTTTTTTCCATTGTTGACTCCTTCACTTTTCTTTTCTTTTTTTTTTTTTTGTCTAATTACTTGTCTTTCTTGATGTGTTCATTCATTCTGATTTTTTGGCTTTATTGCCTTCATTGTCTTTATGTAAGATATTTTTGAATATTTTTTAGAGTACTGGTTTGCTGTTCATGTATCTTTCAAGATGTTCCTCGTCATGGAATGTACTTATTTCTCCATTAATTTTGAGAGATAGTTTTTCAGGATGTATTTAATCTGGATAAGAAGTTGTTTACTTTTAGGGCTTGAGACACTTCACTCCAAGCTCTCTTGGCCTTTAAAGAGAGCTTTAATCACCCCATGCATGGTCTTTAATCACCCCATGCATCCTATCAAATCATACTACACTGTGTTGAAAAGTTCATTGTCATCTTAATGGGTTTACCTTTACATATGAGTTTTTCCTGTTCTCTGACAGTGTATAAGATTTGTCCTTTTGTTAGACGTGTGATTTTGATTATGATATGTGGTGGGGAGTGTCTTTTTTCAGTGTAGTTAACTGGTACTATGTAAGCCTCATTTATCTGTATTTTGAAATCTTTCCTCATATTTGGAAAGTGTTCTATTATAATTCATGTAAACTGATTTTTTATTCCATCTGTGCTATCTTCCAATTTCTCTTTAACATTAGTTAATATAAAGTTAGTCTTCTTGGTGTCACCTGGCACTAGATAAATTTGTCTTTTCTCTTATCATTTTTAAAGCTTCTTTGAATAATTCAGCAAGAATTTCCATTTCCCATCTCAATTTCTGAAACCTTGACTTTACATTTCTCTTGTTTCTATATTCTGTAAGATTTTTATCTCTGGGATTTCTTTTTGGCATATTTTTGTGGAATCTATGTATTTGATAAATTTGTCATTCATGTTTTGCGCTACTTTGGTCAGCGCTTCCAATTTTTAAAACTTGTTTTTCCCATGCCCACACTGGTCCTTTTGTATGTCATTTCCACCATCTTTTAGATCATTTCCTTTTTGAATTTCCCCTTTCTTTAGTTCTTCTTTAGTCATATGAAGACCATTGGTGTTTGCTTTACTTTCTACCCTGCCCCTTTCTGCTTTGAGAGAATTGGGAGTGTTTGAGAGTAATTATATATATATATATTTGGTGCTGAGGTTTGGGTGAAGACAGTTTGTTGATTTAATTGGGTTCTCTTTAATTGGGTTCTCTTTTCCAGTGATGTGTTTGTAGCTCTATTTGTCCACATATATATATTCTTTACCCTTTCAAGCCATTCAGTTCAATGGGTTGAATCCTGTTACTGTATTTTAAGGAGAGAATTTCTACTTGTTATAATAGCACCAACAGGACTGACCATATAGCAATCATATGTACTAAACCTTGTTTTTACACTTTCACCTTTTATCAGTGTTCCGTACAGTCTTCACTGTCCTGTTTTTAGCAGTAGGAAAGCAACATATACAAGCTATGTATCATACAGTATAGTGTGATAAATAGTCAAATATTAACAACTGAAGACGTTGGAAACTTTCTTTACTATTCCTATTACATGTTGGTAAAAACATTTCAAAATGGGTAGCAAATAAATATCTGGTTCAGTAACAAATGCATTGAAAAAATATCTTAGAGACTCAGTAAGTAAGATTGTAAAATTAAAAGCATTCAAATTTTTAAAATTCATAAAAATATAAAAGTAAAAAATCATCATCATTATACACATTTCAGCTTCAGCTTATATTTTAAGCATCATACTACCCTAAAGGTAATTTATATTACCTTTATATAGTTATATTATATAATATAGTTATATTACCTTTTATATAGTTAATTTATATAGTCTGTGATGTAGAAGGAGATGGGAAGAAGAGTGAGAAGGGGAGAAAAAGAGAGGTAAGTCAGTAGGAGGAGCAGTAGAGAAGGGAAATATTTCTTCCTTTTTTTTTTTTTTTTTTTTTTTGCGGTACTGGGGATTGAACTCAAGACCTTGGGTTTACCAAGCAGGTGCTTATGCCAGTGCACTATGTCCCCAGCCTGAAGGAAAATATTAATAGGTAAAAGACTAGGGATCTGACTGTTGAAGGTACTTTATAGTTGCAGTTAAGGGTTAGTGTTGAGAGGCTTTTAGAGAATATTTTTCCGTGCAGGCAGTGGGATACAGGGGTAGGGTGGTGTAATAAAAGATTGCAGGAAGCTGTGAGGTTGTGTTGGCATTTCTGCAGTTAATTTTGTTCAAATCCTCTAAGCACAATTCTGTTAGGAATGACCCTAACATGATCATGCATGGTAGCATTCAAGTTAAGGCCCTGATGCATACCATATAAAAGGTGAAGAAGAGCAAGGGAAGCCAGGGGCATAGGTAAAATAAGGAAGACTGAAGTGATTAGAATAATGAAGTCAGAAGGTTAAAATGAAAAAGATCACAGAACAGAAGAAGAGCAGACTATACAAAAAAAACTTGAAAATTTTAAAAAGTAAATAATAAACAAATAATATTGATATTAAAAGGAAGGATTGAAGGAAAGGATCGAATGAAAAGAATGAGGAAAAGAAAGGAGAGGAAGAAAAATAAAGAGAGTGAACCCAGGACAGGCACACATACAAGCTAACATGCAAACCATCCCCACATGGCTGCTCTGCCATCTTTATCAGCCTGGGCTGGAGGTGAGCAGTGTCAGTTTCCTTGCTGTAAGGGGTTCAAATGTGGTTAACTTCAGTGGGTAGTGGATTTCTCTTCTGGCTTCTCGGGTCCTTGTTTCTGATTGAATGATACCCTTTGCTGTTTGTGTATATCTTTTTTTAATCTGGCTACTTAAAAAATTTTTTTTCTCTATCACAAAGGTTTCAGGCAGGTTAGTTGTAATGAAACTTCTTGTAATTTTATTTATGTGTGTTTGTGCTTAGGGTGTCCTAGCCTTGGATATGAAGATGTGTCTTTTTCATTAAATTCCAGATATAGTGTGATCATTACCTTTTCTTGTATCTCCTTATCCCTTTCTTTTAGTATTCAAATTCTATTGTTCCATTGTTCAAATTCAATTATTCAATCTTTCTTAGATGCTGTGTTTTATTTAATATAATTTCTACTGCTATGTATTCTAATTAACTTATAGTTTCTTTTGCAATATCTAACCTGCTGTTAATCATATGCAGTATATTATTATTCTTAAAAATTTTAATTTTTTTATTTTTTGGTTTGGGTCATCTTTTACTTTCCATGTATCTTCTTAAGATGTGCTACTGAAACTCTTGTTTCTTAAACATACATAATATGATTATACTAACTACACATGTCTGTTTTCCCTAATTCTTTAATCTGTGTCATTTCTATGTCACTTTTGATTAATATTTCTCCTCATTGTGGGTTGTATTTTCCTTATTTGCATGCCTAATAACTTTTAATTGAATGATAGATGTAAATTTGACCTTGTTGTGTTCTGGGTATTCTTGTACTCCTATACATAAATTTTGTTATTTGAAGAAATTAAATTACTTGGAAATAATCTGATTTGGGGATATTGCTAAGGATTTTTAACTTGTGATATCAAAATAGGATTGAGTCTACAGTTACAGTTTCTTCAGTACTAATGCCAAACCCTTCTAGTTTATCCAATGGTTTTGAAATTATGAAGTTTTAGAATTTGCTAATGAGAAAAGAAACCATTCTTTCTTCTGTGTGAGCTACAGACACTGCTTCCTCTTATCCTGTGGGTGGTTCTTTTCCTGGTCTCTATTATGTTCACATGCATGAACTCGCTAGCAGACAGGGACACAGTAGATCTCTACTTTTCTCCTTTCTGTGCTCCACAGGTTTGCTGCTATGGCTTCCTCTGACTCCCAGCTATATGTCTTCAACCCAGGGTGACCATTGGACTCCATCTATGCTCCTTCTTCATGTGCTGTGGCCTGAAAACTCTTCATAGGTAATAGCCAGGCAATAGTAGGGTCCATATAGCTTATTATTCCCTTTTGCAGAGCTCATTATCTTTCATAGCATGAATCTTCTGAAAATTATTGTTTTATATATTTTGTTTCTTTCTGAATAGTAAAATAAATGTCTTAAGACAAGAATAAATCTAAGTAAATAGCCAGCATGACTCAGCAAGACAACATATTTTTTTAATGGATTTCTAAAAATATTCAGAGCAGTAGGTTGTTTAAATTGTTAATTGTGTAATGCAAGTGATATATATTCAAGCTTTGAAGATACGTATATTTAAAAGATTCTCGTATGCTGTAACACACATACAGGTTAAAAATAATTCTACTTTTTGATTAGAGTTGAAGACAGTGTTAGGTGTTTGAGACATCCTTATTCAGAGTCTTCAAGAACCAGTTAGGGCTAATTTTCTGTATTTTATTTTGTCTAGAACATATTATTGTGAAATGAACAGCAAAAACCAAAATAAACAGCAGAAATGATGAGGAAGTTATCACAAGGCAAAATGTAGCTTAAAATTTATTTATGCATATCAGTGAGAAAGTCTCTATTCTAAAACTGGCTTTACTGATGGTATAAGACTTACAGACTGGTAACAGAAAATCAACATGAAAAAATAAAAAAATGAAAAATGAAAAAAAAATGAAAATGAAATCATTTCTCTAATCTGCTCATATTCCTTGATTTTAATATTTACATTGATAGCATTATTATTTTCCTAGCAACTCACCTGGGTTCAAAGCATTAGAGCAGTCTTTTTCTCCCTGTCTAACCTTTTGGTTAGTCACTCATTATAGCTTTTTATCAAGCATCTAGTATCTGCCAAAAACCTTATACCACCTAAATCTCATAATATCCTCCAAGGTAAATAGTAGTATTTCCATATACAAGACAAGGAAATAGGACCTCGAAGATGTTAAACAGGTGACTGTTTCATTGAGTTTGTAAGCAAAACAGCCAGTATTCAGAGCCAAGTTTGTTTATATCACAAGCCCATTTTCCCACCTTGTAATATTATAAAAGGTGCAGATACTTTCTATGGAGTTCATCTTCTGAGGAATCTTTATTATTATGTTTTGAATCACATGGAAACAGGTTTAGATTACCCAAAATCATTGGCTCATGACTATTTACTGTTGACTTCTCTATGGCCATCTTTTACTTTTTTTTTTTTAGTTTTCTATTGTAAAGCAATAATAATAATAATAAAAAAATACAATAATAATGACAATAAATGGAATAAGAATACTACAAATGATCATCAATTACCCTCAAAATTATCCTTGAAATTACTAAATTACCTTTGAAAAAAAGCTAGAATCATCACATTTCTTGATTTCAGACCATATTACATTATGGGATTAGATTAATGATGGATTTATAATCAAATGGGACAGAATGGAGAACCAGAAATAAATGACCAATATAAACACATATACACCAACTGATTATCTACAAGTGTGCTAAGCATATATAATGGGGAAAAGATGTTTCACAAAAGGTGAAGACTGGATATTCACATGCAAAAAATATGTCCTATTCTATACATAAAAATAAAGGCAAAGTGGATTATAAAGAAAAGAACCTAGACATAAGACCTCAAATTATAAAACTCCTGGAAAAAATACTTAAGGGAAAAGATTCATGACATTAGTCTTGGCAGTGTTTTTCATGGATATGATACCAAAAGCACAGACAAAAACAAAATGAACAAAGATTATATTAAACTAAAAATCTTTTTAGTTAGTTTTAGTACAGCAAGATAAACAATAGAATAAATATACAACCCGTGGAAGGAAAAGTATTTGCAAATCATATTTAGCAAGGCGTTAATCTAAAGAATGTACACGGAACTCAGACAATCAGAGTGAAAAACAAAAACAAACTGTAAATACAATTAAAAATGAACCAATGCCATTTTTCCAAAGACACAAAAAGCCATTTAAAAAAGCCTAAATATATGTGAAAAAAATCCTAAAAATCATTAGTCATCAAGGAAATGCAATTTGAAGCCACAGTGAAATAGCACGCCACAGTGAAATAGCACCCCACAGCTGTTGATTACTCTTATTAAAAATAATGTTGGTAAAGATGTGAAGGAACTGGAACCCTTGCCTACTACTGGAATACCAAATGCAAAATGGTGTGGCCACTAAGGAAATTGCCACAGATATTTCCTCTGGAATTAAAAATAAAATGAACACATGAAAATAGTCACCCCACTTCTGGTTATTTATTCAAAATATTAAAATCAGGATTGTATGTTCCTGTACTAGTCCTAGCATGTATGTCCCATAGCATTCCTATGTTCATTGAAACACGATTTACAGTATTCATGATGGGGAAACAACTTAGATGATCACCAGCAGATAAATGGAAAAGAACATGTGCTACATACATATGACTGAATACATGCAGCCCTAAAATAGAAAGACATTCTGCAATATCTGACAGCGTAGGTGAATTCTGAGAACATTATGCTGAATGAAATAAGCCAGTCACAGAAAGCCAAATACTACATGATTACAGTTATGTGAAGCATCAACAATAGTACAATTCATAGAATCAAAGAATGGAATAGTGGTTATGAGGAGCAGAAAGACTTAATCAATAGGCACAAAGTTTCAGTCAGGTGATGGGTTTGGGCCAGCAAATCCTGATAGAGAGACAAATGACAAAGTGAGAGACAGAGAATTTCTTTGAGGAAGGTCAGGGGACCTCACCAAAATGAAGTCCCATACTGACTCAAACTTCCATATTTATGGAGGAACAACAAAGCACAGAGTTCTGCTGAGTCTAGGTTTGTTTTTGGTTAGCAAGGGAGGTAGCAAGGCATGACCGTTTGGCTGAATAATTGACTTTTATCTTATTTTCCTCCAGGGAGCTTCCTTGTCCCCTCCCCACTTAAGACCCATCTTTGGTCTTCAAGATGTTCCAGCTCCTTGAAGTTAACTGTCTTTGCCTTCCAGGTTAACCCAAGAAGACTCTGACCTGTTGGATGTCGCAAGGAACTTCACAGTTAGGCAAAATAAATAAGCTCTAGGGATCTGTAGTAAAGCATTGCTTTTAAGATGGTAAGAATCACATTGTATTCTTATCACTGTACATAAAATAAAATAAAATAAAACAAAATAAAAAAGTGGGCCACCTAACGTGAGAGCTATGACCTTAAAATAACTTTTATTTAATGGTTTGTTTATCAATCTTTCTGTCAATTCTCATTGCTAGTATGCTAGTTAAAATCTGAATATCTTGCTGTCTATGGACTACTTAAATTACCTTATAATTAGCTTATATCCAATGCTCTTTTTCTCCAATTCAGTCTAAACATCACTAATGGATTGATAGTATATGAGTATAGTTTCTTGATATCATTATCTTGCTCAGTATCTTTCATGCTTTCTCCATATTTCTTATGTGGTTGTGAGAACATTTACTTTGGCTTCAATCTATATTCCAATTGTGTCTCACTGTATTTCTATACACTATACACAATGAAGTGCTAATTAGAGCCCTCCACATATTTTTGTCCTTAGTACCTTGAGCCATTGTACCTGCTGTGTTTCTTCCAATCTCTGATCATTTAGAATCTCTGATCATCTTCCCTGATATTCTCAACCAAAAGTAAACTGAAATGTATGGATCACATATATGAGTATATAGCGCAGATGTGATTCTTATACTAACTCATAACAATTTGAATTCTTGTCTTTATTTCCCTTAATAGGTTGTAAGTTTCTTAGGGATATAGATTATTCAAAATTTATTTTTGTATTTCTCATCAGTGTGGTCATTTATTTTGGTTTGCCCTTAAGGATGAATATCTATTAATCCCAGGGGTTCTTCGGCACCAACCAATTACTTTTGTCTTTCTAAAAGTTTTTCTTCTTTAGCTTTTCATTACTCACAGTTTCTTTTTACCTGTGCTTTGAATATAGGGGCAATGATTGTGATCTTGTAGGGGTAATAGGAGTGAATAAGGGGAGGTAGGAAGGAAGTAAGGCTATGTCATTCATCCATAAGTGATGGATCTACAACTGATGGATCTACGCTTAGTATAAACACATTGATGAATGAGAATATGTCACTATCACAGCTCCTTATTTCAAGGCTTATGAGTGACTGGGATGGGAATGTAGGTAAAGAAAATAAGGTGTGAAGGGAACCCAATTACATATCACTCCTTGTGTGTCCCAGATGATAAGCTATTCTTACTACATCACATAAATCCTTCCCTTGAATAGCAGATTATAATATAATTTACATTATCCTCATCTTATAGATGATGAAAATTAGATTAATAAATATATCATAACTGGAGAATCTATCCAGGGAATTCTGGTCTGTTTGAAACAGTGCCGTCCTAACCATTCACTTTCACAAACTGAAATACAGTTACTGAGGCTCTTTAATTGTTATTTTATATGATCTCTTATTTAAACACTAAATATTACTTCTCTTTTTAAAACTCATTTCTTCCTGGAAAACTGTTTGGGCCGGTCTCCTCCTCGTGGCCAATTTCCATGTTAGGAGTATCAAAGCAGTACTGTCATTGATACGTGACTTCCTATTTAAGTAGGCAAATTCTAGTTTCCTCAGATACATTTAAGTTAAGTTGCTCAGCAGGAAATGTTCTTTCAAACATTTATCCCTGAGAAAATGCCCCTAATGAAAACATTGCAGAGGGCTGGGGATATAGCTCAGTGGCATAGTGCCTGCCTGGCAAGCTCAAGGTCCTGAGTGCAATTCCGGGTACCGAAAAACAAAACAAAACAAAACAAAACAAAAAACACTATATATTCCGAGCTCTTATATGTTCTGTAATAATTTATATATGATGTGACATACCACACACTACTTTTTCAGATTTACACCTTTAGTGGGAGCTTGAATGCTGAAATCTCTAGGAGAGACAGAGAGATAGAAAAAGAAAGAGAGATGGAGAGAGGGGAGAGTGAGAGAGGGGGAGAGGGGGAAGAAGGAGGGGGAAGCCAGCTTTATTTTTAGCTTGACTCTTAAGTCAGGGCAGAGAGGAAATTATCACAAATGTTCATGGCATTGATGTCTATGTGAGGGGGCGTCATGTTACTAAATTGTTCAGAATTTTGTTGACACATGTCTTAAAATATAATGTACAGATTGAATGTATTGAAGGAAAAGACCAGAAAATAGTTATTTTCAATGTTTTTTTTTTTTTTTTTTGGTAGTGGTGGCAAGGAATGTATGCTAGTGATCTTATAATAGAAATAATGACTTCAACCAGGTTTTCTAAGAAAATTAATGACTGCCCGGGGTTAATGGCCTTCAGTCAATCTCCTAGTCAGTCATTAATCCCCAGGAAATGCCCTGGGCCTTGATCATTATTGCGTAAATAATACAAAAGTGGGTATAGTTCTCTTGTCAGATGGGAAACATACATTGCCCTTGTTCTCTCTTGGACCTCATTTATGACAATAAGAATAACATATTAGCAGGGAAAACACAAGAACTCTGCTACCAGTGCAAATAAATAGTCTTGTTTAAACAAAAATTATTAAACAAAATATTAAACAAACTTGAACTCTGTGTGTTTGACTAAGAAATGATGGAAGACAGCAAGCTCAGTATTCCTAGATGGTTGTAGTTAGAGCTCTGACCAAAGTAAAATGTTGAGCCAAAAATTGAATAAGAACAATACAATTACTGTCATATTAGATATTTCAAATTAAAATCAGGGTTAAATAAACACACCATTGACGAATGGCTGCAAACAAGAGATAGTACTCATATTTACTTTTAAATTTAGGACTTTAGAGTCTAATAAAAATATTTTAAGTAACTACATTTTAAGAGAGCTCAAATAAATATTATGAAGAATATGGATATTTTTCTTATCTTAGGCTATCAAAGGCTTTTTATAGTCCTTTTCATGGGTTATTTTGTATTCTGGGATCTTCAAGAAGGCAAAGAGCAAAATGAAAAACACGTGCGGGAAATTAGTACAGCAGTTGCCCTCGACCGCCAAAGGGGCTGCTAGTGAGGTGGAAAAGCCTTGAATTTTCTTCCTTTGAACAGAGACGCACTTGCTTAACATCAGCCTGCGTTACAAATTCAGGTGTAAAGGATTACACTAAGTAGGTGCTCACTGAACATTTGCAGACTAAGCATATGCTCCTTTTTCTCTTGAGAATTCTTTGTATATTTAGAAGATTAGCTCTTTTTCCTGGATATATGTTGCAAGGATCTTATTTTGTGTTGTCACTTACTTTCTACTTTATGATTTTCTTTTCTTTTTTTAACTTGTAAAAGCTTAAGTTTTCATTTTTTTCCCCTCTGTGTTTTGAGTTTTAGCTACAGGCTTTCTGATACTTACAAAGTCAATCACTAGTATTTTATTCTATAACAATGTAGGATTTTACTTTTTAATTTTTTTCTATTTTTTTAGATTTCTTCTTGTTTTTTTTTTTTTTAGAATTCTTATTTCTTATCCAAGCTTACCCTTGGCTACAGTGTGAGGGGTAGCGTCCATATTTATCTTTGTAAAAATGACTATTGAGTTGTCACAGTACTATTTATTAAACAATCCATCTTGGCTTTACAGGTGTGAGATGCTATCCGAATTATATTTTAAATTTCCATTTGCCTTGGATTTGTCTTTAATCTGTTTATTCTGTTTTATTGGTATGGTTGTTTGTCCATGGGCCATGTTTTGATGCATAGAGTACCTATTCACTTCCCTTTTAGCTTTTCTTTAGAAGTGGCTTATCAACTAATTTTACAGGTTTTTCTGTCCAGATGTTAGAATCAAGAGTCTAGCTCCAGAAAAAAAAAAAAAAACTGTATATTTTTAGAGAATCAAATTACATTTATATTAACTAAAGAATGTCTGATATATTTTTAAAAACTGAATCATCCTAGTGAATATTAAAGAGCTGTCACCCTTTTGTTTCAACTTGATTTTCTCTTCAGGAACGTTTAAAATATTCCTCCTAAAGTTTTTGTGCATTACTAAGTTTAGTTTTAATTTATTTTTATTCTTTGTTGATATTGTAAATTTTTCCAATGACTCTTTTGTAGAATTTTTTATGTTGCTTACTTGCTGAATTATTATAGTTATAATAAGTTTTTATCATTGATTCATATATACCAAGTAAAGTATCATACCGTATGCAGATAGTTTCTCCCAAGCCTTCCTTCCTCCCGTCCTTCTTCCTTCCTTTTCACTTTTTTTTTGTGTGATGCTGGGGGTCAAATCTTGCAACTTGCGTGTGCTAGTCAGGCACTGTACTGCTGAGTCAGCCACATGCCTTCATTTTTCAATTCTTCCTAAATTTTATTTCACTGCATTAACAAATACTAATTTTGTGTTAAATAGTCAAAAGAGGAGAGCAGGCATCTTTGCCTTTTGGATTTTTGTGAATATATTTGCTTATTACCGATTGCTGGGACTAAATACCTGACACATACAATTTAAAAAAGCATAATATTGGCTCATAGTTTTCGGAACACGCAGTCTGTGGCTGGTTGGCTCCAGGGCAGGAATAGAACCGGGCAGCACATTCAGTTATGAACTCGTCGATGGATTAATCCACTCATGAGAACATTGCTCCTGAAATTCAGTCAGCTTCCAAAAGCTACACCTCAGAATTGTGGAGGACATTTTAGATCAAAACAGTAAGAGTGGTAATACCTTGTGTTTACCACTAAGTAATACGCTGGCCTTGGGGATGCATTAAACATATTTTCTTGATTTAAGAAAAATTACCGTGTTTTCTATTTTGCAAAGTATTTGATCAGAAATGGGCTTTGAGTTTTAAAGTGTATTTCAGTATTTATGGCAAAGACAAGCGTTTCTTTAGATCTTTTAAGAGGGTGTGTCTAATCATGGATGTTCTATTATTGAACCACTCAGTCATGTATTACAGCCTACTTGATCATGATATCTATCTACTATCTATCTATCTATATTTTAATGAATTGTTGGATATTGTTCCCTATTACTTTATTTATACTTTTTTGCCTCAATATTTTGAAGTGAGTTTGATCTGCGTTGTTCCTGATTGGGATTTTTTTAAGTGTTTGCATCAATGCTGTATTTCTTTGGCAATAAAATTTTTATGAATGTCTTCTTTTTCTGTGCTTAGACAAATTTAAGTAGCACTGAATTTTCTAGTCTCTGAAGGTTTGGGTCACCACCTCCATGAAACCATCTGAGGGCTAGTTCTCTAATTCTGCTTTGAAAATTGACACAATTTTTGTCTGCTTTCTGTCTGGAGAAGTCTGTATTAAGGTCTGTGAGAGGACAGTAATGGCTCCCACGTCCATGCCCTTGTCCTTGAGACCTGAGAATATGTTAGGTTATCTGGCAAAAGGGACTTCACAGATGTGACTCAGGATAAGGACTACGAGCTGGGGAGACTAACTTGGACTGCTTCATCACAGCAATGCTTAGAAGAGGGAACATTTTCCTTCTGGCTCAGGCAGATGCAACCTGAGAGGGTCTTGCCCTGCTCCCATGGTTGCTGGCTTTGAAGATAGAAGGGACCATGAGCTAAGGATATGAGTGGCCTCCAAAAGTTCACACAGCTCTCATTGACTGTCCAGAAGAAAATAGGGACAGGCACAAGGAAATGAATTTTGCCAGTGCCGTGATGAGCAGGGAACCTGCCCCAGAAACTCCAGAAAGGGAAGCAGCCTGAGGACATCATAGTTTGGGTTCTGCGAGTCTCCTTTGATTTCTAAACTATAGAACTCTAAAATAACGAATTTGTGTTGCTTTAAAATACTGAGTTTGAGGTAACAGGCAGTGCAGCAATAGAAAACCAGTACTTACCTAGAGAGACAGGGTCAAATTTGAAAAATATATTTTCTGAGGAAATTGTTGTTTTCAGCTACTTTAAATTCATTTTCATAGCATCATGCAATATGAATTCATGATTTTGTTTTATCTCTTCCAATGGGTATCTCCTCCTTTTTTTTGTTAGTTCTCCTTTGTCATTTATTATTCTGTGTATTTGTACTTCCTCTCTTTTTTCCTCAAGTAAGTTAGCTAAAGTTTTTGTTTATGGCTAACTTTGAGGCATCTGAAATAGCAGGTTTCAATGAGAAGGCACAAGGTCACATCTTTTGTGATGTCTGCTACTAGACTAATCCCATTGTCTCAATGATATTTTGATATGAATTGAATCACCATTGTCTCTTGCTAGATCTCTCCCTGAAGGATATCTTAATCTTCTCTTAAACTATCTCGCAGGACTGTTAAACTGGACAAGGAAACTCTGATCTTCTGGACCCTCCCAGTTGGCTTCACTGATAGGCTCTGTCTACAAGTGACTGTACAACAGGCATTATGGTCTGCAGTTAATCATATCAGCTAATGCAGTTACTCAGTCAAGGCATAAAGACCATCAACGCTCCAAGCTGCAGTACCTGTTTCTTTGATGGTCACCACCTGTGCATTAAAAGAATTTCTCATATTTTAAGTTTTGTTAAGGCAGCCCAATTTGTAGACACCTAACTGGGTGTTAATAAAGTATGAGATATGATTACAGTATATGATAAATATTTAAATAAAAATTTATTACAATGAAAGATATATTGCCATTCATCCACCTCAAATAGTTTCTCTTTGCTTCAAACACACTTACCCTATCATCTTTGCCACTCAAAGTCCTCTTATGTGAGTGTCTTTACAAGCAGTGATAGAAAATGCAGTAGATGCTGCTGTCCAGGGGCAGCCAATGGAAAGTCAGGATTATACAAATGTATTACAGTATGTCTTCATCCACCTTATTCGCTGGATCTGGCTAACCCCAAAATAACCATGGAAGGTCAATGTTCTGAGTTGATTCAGGGCATTGAGGCAATCACCACTGCAACTAAAGGCACAAAAGAGGACTTCCAGAACTGCTTCAAAAAGTGGCAAGAATGACGGCATAAGTGTATTTCAAGTGAGGGGAAGTATTTTGAAGAGGGTTAATGGCAGTGTGTCTTTTGCTGTAAGAAGTTCTCAAATTAAACTTTCATCTTATGTTTTTTTGGTCACACCTTACCTGTCAGCTGTTAACAGAATGAAGAATAACAGTGACTTGAAGTGGCTAAGGAATATTTGTTTCCCATGTAATAATCCAGGCATAAGCAGACAAGAGATATGATATGGCAGCTCTGTTGTTTTTTCAGTGGCTTTGTAATGGCCCCTCAGGTTTGCTCTGCTCTCTGTGGTTATGGATGGCTCATACCTCTATGGTACTCTAGGCCTGAAGGTCATACCTATTACCTCTGTTCACATCCAGCATGGAAGAACTTAGGTTCACCTATAGTCCTGTGTTTTTGTGTGTAAAGGAGACAGGAAATGATAGTGTTTGTTTTCTGTGCCCATTTACCCAAGTAAAATTCAGAGACGATATCTTAATGGAAGAACAGTACAGTAAAGTGCATACTACACCCCTTTTCTCATGATTATTTCAATTTTTTTCTTTTTAAGGTAAGATTGGGCTGGGAGTGTAGCATAGAACTAGAGCATTTGCCTGACATACATGAGGCCCTGGGCTCTAGCCCTCATCCTCAGCACTAAACAACAATAACAACAACAATATCATCAACAACAAAACAATGCTTCTTTGGACTTAATTTCTTCAAAATCTCCACTGGCTTAAATTTATATTGGTAATTTATACCAAGAGAAATTTAAGCTAGTATATATCTCTTCCTATAGTTTTGCTACCCCCTCAAAGAAAGTAGCCTTCTCACTGTATATTTTATTTATAATAATAGTCATTGTTTAAAAAAATTAAACAATAAAAGAGAAAGAGAAATCAGATATAGTGCCACATGCTTGTAATTCTAGCACTCAGAAAGATGAGGCAGGAGATGCCTGGCCAGCTTCGGCTACATGTTGAGCATACTGAGTTCAAGAACAACCTGGACTACATGTGAAACCTTATCTAAAAAATGAAGAAAAGAAATGTCACCGAGAATTTCTATACTCTGAGAAAAAAGTCATTAACATTTTGATGACTATCATTCTTGAACTTTTAAAAACATGATCATAAATTGTTTTTCTAAAGATAATCATGCAATAATGCTGTTTTTACTGTGCAAATTTGTAAAATATGCAGTATTTTTTCTTTTTTGCTCTGTGTCTTTTTTATTCTGCCAACTGAATAACCCTGAGGTATGATGCTATCAATTTAGTGTGTATCTTGCCTCTAATTCATGGTCATATTATTATATTCACATATATATTTAAATTCACATACACCTATTCAGACATATTTAAAATTGTATATATATTGAAATGCTTTGGTATTGTTTGGTTTATTGAAATGTTACTGTATTATTTATATTTAAATACTTTTCTGACTTAATGACATTTGTAAATTCTTTAAATCATTGATTATAGATTAAATTATTCCTTATAATTGCTGCATGTTACTTCATGCTCTGGATTTACTACTACTTAAATGGAAGATGCAAATTTGTACCAATGAGTGGACATTTTCCTCCTTTTTTTTGCCCTGGGCCTCCAAAACTGCATTAACCACACTAATATACAAATGCTTTATTTCCGTGAAATCAGTTTGAGTAAAAAGAATGCTGCTGTGAGTATACATGTTTTAAATTTTATTTTATTTTATTTTTTATTTTAAAGAAAAGGAAAATAAGTAAAAACAATGATATAAAATTTCAAAACAAGATTGCAGGACAGGAACAATGATTAGTACATTGCATATTGTTATCCTCAAAGTAGTTGCTCATATTACAAGATATAGGCATGAAAAACTGATCAGACATTGTAGGCATAACTCTTTCAATTAAATAAACCAATGGGAATTAGTAGTATAACTATCTTATCCTTACTAGCAAATAGAATGCAGCAAATTATCAAGAAAATCATACATCACAACCAAGTTGGATTCATTCCAGGAATGCGAGGTTGGTTCAATATTCGCAAATCTATAAATGTTATATGCCATATCAATGGAGCCAAAGAC
>NW_004955403.1:33280829-33367190 GCF_000276665.1 Chinchilla lanigera | reverse complement strand
TACTGTCTGTACTGTTCCTTTGCTATTTTGTAAAATGTCAACTGTCTGTTAATATTTCCGTCCTTTTATTTTTAAAATTAAAAAAAACCAAAAAACTATCTTGTGTGCATATATGTGTATATATATATATATATTTATTTATTTATCTATTTTTTCTTTACCCTTTCTTCTTTTTTCCTTTCCCCCATTCCAGCTTCTTTTTCCATTTGAGCATTTTCTTCCCATTTCAAAAATTGATTATACATTTGAGTCTTATTCTTTCAGTTTCATATACTAGGGATACAATATGACGTTTACACATGTGAGATGAATTTATTTCACTTAGGAGTATGGACTCAAGTTGCATCTATTTCCCTATAAATGTCTTAAGTTTTTTCTTCTTTATAGCTGAGTAGTACTCCATTGTATAAAAATTCCACATCTTTTTTATGCATTCCTCGGTTGATGGATTTAAAGCAGTAATTCCTACTTCTTCTAGCAACATAAGTATATACTTTCCTGTATCTCCATCAACAATAGATGTTATCTCTCTTTTAATTTTTACCAATGTCTTATGTGTCATTATATCTCATTTCTACTTTAATTTTTCATTTTAAAAATCTTTGAGGTTGTGCTGCAGATATGTATATATATTTAGCATTTTAAATTACTTTAAAAAGCATTTCAATGATTGGCATTTTTAATAATTCATTGGTATAAAATGTACTATGTATTTGTCAGCAGAGTGCCAAATCAACGATTTGAAGAGTGAAAATTCTATGTATGCTGTGGTTTGGACCTGGGATGTCCCCAGAAGTCTGACATGTTGATGGCTTGCTCTGCAGCATAGTGCTATTGAGAAATGGTAGAACTGTTAGGGGCTGGCCCAGTGGAAGCTGTTATACACTGGGCATGTGCCCTTTCATGGAACTGTGAGGTGTCAGTTTCCTCTGCTTTCATTCTCATTAAGATTTTAAAAAAAAATTTGTAGTGGGGATTGAGCCATGTCCTTGCACATTCTGGGCAAATGTTTTATCACCAAACTATGTCTCCAGTCCTGTCTTATCTTTTTGCTTCTCAACTGCTACAAGGTGAGTATCTCCCTCTACTAATAATGCTCCTTCCACAAACTACTCCCTCACCACAAGTCCAGAGCAGTGAGGCCAAGGAACCATAGAATGAAACCTCCAAAGAATGTTAGCCAAAACAAACCTTTTCTATTTTTAAGTTGATTATCTCTAGCATTTTGTCATGGTTGTGGAAAGCTGGCTAGCACAATGTATAATTCTCTTGTGGCGTGAAATAGTCAGGTAACTAGGTAACGTCCATTTTTATTTCCAGAAGCAGTTCCAAAATTTAAGTAGCTCAGTTAACTGGTGGCTCTATTATTGTTTAAACCCAGTAGATGACTACTAAATAAGTTGATAAGCTTCTACTGCCAGACAAGAGCTTATCATGCATGTCATTACTTCAAAAGTAAATGTATGTCTATTTTTTTGCAATGTTTAAAAATACCTGGTTTATTTTAATCTTAGTGTTTTGGTAGTTGAATTAGAAAAGGTTTATTGGAAACTCTTCCAGCTCTAAATTGGTCTATGCAGGGTAAATGTCACTTCCCATTACAGGAAGCTGTGGTTCTTGCCTCTGTGTTTGGAATGACATAATGACAAAGAGAAATAATTTTGTCATAATTTAGACTAATGACAGCCACAGTGTAAAGATATCACTTTAATTAGGTTAAACACTGAAACCACTTATTATATTAACATACCTTTGTCTAGAGTTAAACCAATCATTTTTAGTGTATAAATCAACACTACACTAGGATTGGATGCTTAGTAGGGTTAGATATTTTTCAAATAGGATTATTAATGTACATATTTATTCTATTTAAAAACTTATAAAACTGTTTCTTTTTATGTTATCTTGTTAGTTCCAAAACAATACTACTTGATTCATTTATTCCAGTCTTAACTTCCAAAATCTATTCTAATAGAACTTTTCTATTTATATATAAGGATTACATGTTTATTTTGTAGTCACACATGGAAAGATATTGTCAAACATAAAAGAGGGATAAAAATTTCTTTTAAATTGTTCTCAGAAATTCAAAATGCATGATTACTACAGCTCTATGTGGTCGACATACACATTATGGATGCCAAATTCAGATGCATTTATGATTGTAGTAGATTATTTATTCCCTAATAGCATCATATTTCTCTTAAATCCTTAGGGAACCACTTACTTTTGTGTGATAGACAAAAACTATTATATAATTTTGGTTGTCCTTGTGGCATTTTAAACAAGCAAAAAATTAAACTGTCTATATAGAAACTGCATTTTATTATTAAATCCACCACTGCTTTGCTGACTAATAAAATGGAAAATGTGTGCTTTTATAGGTTTATAAAAAGGCAAACTATAGCTTCATGAAAAATATCTTGTACCGATTGAATACAGGTGGCTACTTGTTTAGACTTTGAAGATGTAAAAGCTTAGTATAGATGTCTGAAAAAGGTAATATGGCACAATAAAAAAAAATCTTCCTTTCTTTGCTCATCAATCCTTTGGGTATTCCATGTCAAATAAAAGCTACAACAATTTATAGTAAAAGTACACAGTGGAAGTGCCAACCTTAACACTCCTTAGGACTGGATACCTGCCAGATTTTTCACACCAATATTTAATGTGAACCAAAATGTCTTTTCCATTGGAAGTGTGAGAAGGAGCTTGCTTTCCTATATTTGGCAACGTGCTTATGTGAAGTATAAAGTCAAATGCCCGTGATGTTCTTTTTATTTCAACTATGATAAATTGTGTTCATTTGTTTAAGTGCATGTGGCAGCTTTAGTGTTCCAACTATAAATTTTGGTTAACTTCTATTGACATGCTGTATTAAACTTAAGAAAAACAAATTACACTTCACCCGTTTTAATTGACTAAATGTGTCAAAAACACAGTAAGTATAACATGAAAGGTCAGAGCCTTGGTCTACACTGTAATGGGTGTCATGGCAGTGATCCAACTTTTCTTGTACATTTCATTTTTCATGAAGTTTTAGGACAAGGCATACGCTTAACATTCACTTCCACTTCTCATTTGTACTTCAAAGTTTATCATAGGCTGTGTTACTACCAAGAACACTTTTTGCTTGTGCTATTTAAAGTTCCCTTTGCGCTGACGTGTGTGCCCAGAGATTACTGATGTTCTTCTGTAAACAAGGGCTTGGGAATGGATTTTGGCATTCTGAGGAATGAAACCTTGATGTATAAGCACACCCATAGATCACTGGAGCACTGCATGGAAAAGACCTGGTTTACATAGTCCCTACTTCCATGCCTGGACAAGCAGTCCTGTGGTAAGGAGCCACTTAAACTTGGCACCCCAGCTTCCCTTGGGGTCTGATTAAAGTTACCAGTTTAATTCTCAAGCTCTATGTCCAGTGCTTTATATAAATCGATGCCTTCAGTTAATTAGCTCTACACCCGATGATTAGGTATTATTAATTAAGCTCTTGCTAACCTGTGCCACTCACTTCTCTTCTCTTGCAGAATCATCTGCTGGTGTGGTAACTCTCTATCTTCTTTCTCAAACTAAGTTCCTTTCCAAAAGCTCAAAGTTTAGTTCCCTCTGTGAATTCATATCTGGAAAAACTCAAAATAAAGCAGGTGTTTGCAAAATGTTAAGGCTTGTGTCGGAGAAAACAGGGATTGTAAATCTGAAGGTTTATTTTATTTTTATTGCTACTTACAAGAATCTCAGTCCTTAGTACATGTTCTGTCAACAAGAAACCATGGCCGAGGGTTGTCGATATTTATTTGGCTCCAGTGTGCTTAAGGGAGGAAAGAATAGCAGAGCTGTCCTTACTCAAGAAGCCCAGAAACTAATCCAGGGGTTGGACTTTCCTCAGAGTGGGGATGCGATTACCAATACTCATCCTCCCCTAAGCCCTAGGAGCGCTCACATGGAGACCCTCTGAGAATGAAGCTGATTCTAGAGTATGAGTTGGAAACCTTTATGTAAAGGGTCAGGTTTTATAACATTTAGATCCTGACATCCAGATGATTGCTGTCATGCCTAATCAACACTGCCATTGATAGCGCAGTCATCAACATCATGTCAACAGGTGCCTGTGGATATGTGCTAACAGATATTCATGGGCAGTGAAATTTGCATATCATATAAATTTTTTGTGTCACTAAATAGTCTCCCCCCCAACCATTTCAAAATGTAAACACCATTCTTAACTTGAGGGCTGAGTGAAACCAATTGGCAGCATGAGTTTGACCCGAGGGCCCTAACTTTCCAACCCCTGCTTTAAACTAATTATTATTTTTTTAAAAACCCGAGGAATTTGGAGTTGAAAATTTTTTTCTGAAGTAATGTTATTCTATTCTTTTATGTGTGGCATTCTCTAATGTTTCTTCCAGATCATACATATACTGGTGTTTGGAAACTCATCTTATAAAAATTAGGCATATACCACTTCTGTTCTGCCTGTATCTCCTTGACATTCAGGTCCATGCTTGTCCCTTCTGCCACTCTCTGCACTGAAGGTTTTCTCTGCCCAGTGGCTGGAAGTGCTGCAGCACTGGGCACTGAGGTCCCTTGGGTATGGTGGTTGGTCAATGAGGAACAGAATTGGAGGGTAAATGTCCCTTGATTAGGGTAACTATGAGTGTATTCTATGCTTTCTCCCCAAGTTTCTCAGAGCTGTAATTGTCCACAGCTGTAACAGGCCCTAAAACACATTGTTTTTTCTTTTAAAGAGAAAAGTAATAATAATAATAAAATACAGTTTCAAAACAGGCTAGTAGGAGAGTGACAATAATTAATGCATTGAGTATTTTTATCTTCATAGTAGTTATTCAGAGTACAAGATTTAGGCATGAAATCTTGTCCAAACAATATTAGCACAAACCTTTCTTTTTAATGAACTAAGAGAAACTAACTGTATAACTTTTAACTATCTTGTGTGTAAATATACTTTTTCTTTTTTCCTTCCTTCCTTTCCCTTTTCTCCCATCACAGGTTTTCTTTTCTTTTGAACAGTTTCTTACTAATTCACAGAAACTATTGTCTATTTTGGAACTTATTTACTTGTTTCTCACACTATTGAGACAATATGATGTTTACATGTATTGGTCTGATTTATTTCACTTATGAGTATGGTCTCCAGTTTATCCTACTTTATGGCTGAGTAGTACTCCATTATATAAAAAACAGATCTTTTTTATCCATTCCTCTGTTGATGGGCATTTAGGTTGTTTCTAAGATTTAGCTATTACAAATTGTGCTGCTATAAACATGGGTGCACATATATCGATGTGGTAGGACCCTTTTTATTCTTCTGGGAAGATACCCAGAAGGGGAATAGCTGGGTTCAAAGAGACCTCTAATCTTAGCTTTTTAAGGAGTCTCCACACTGATTTCCACAGTGGGAAGACACACTCGTTATTGCCCTTTTCTTTTTAGTTTCATTTCCTTACTTTTCTCTGGTGCTTCCCGTGATCACCTCCCAAACCAAGCAGTCACTCATTTGCCTGATTCTTGAAAGATCATTTATTTTATTTTAAGAGAAAAAAGGTAAAAATAACAGTAAAACAGAGTTTCAAAACAGGCTTAGTAGGACAGTAACAACAAGTAGTACATTGCGTATGGTTGTCTACTTTGCAGTTATTCAGAGTACAAGGTACAGGCAGGAAATACAGTCCAAACAATATTAGCACAGGCCTTTTTTCAATGAAATAAGAGTCACCAGCTGCATTATTATCTTACCTAGAAAGATCTTTTTTTTTGAGACAGGATCGAGCAATCCTTCTGGCTTAGCGTCTCAGGAAGCGAGGGCTACAGGCAGCTAAGATCTTGTATTCTTAAATGCACACACAATCTTCTGTAAATAATGAAGGCTGCTTGCGTAAGCTGCACATTTTAAATCTTGGCTTTCTCCTTCTGTACTTAGAGCCTGCTCCCCATCCTCTGCATACTCTTTTTGTCTTTTGCCTTCAGTTAAAAGGAAAGTTTCATAACTATTGGCACTCTGCATGACTGCCAACTAAGGAAGGCTTGAAAAAGTGTCCTGACGTCACCATCCGGGTCACAGCAACTGATGAGCCTTCACAGAATAACACACAGCAGGAGAAAATAGGTCAAGGGGAGGCTCTGCATTCTCCGACTCTTCTCTATACCCATCCTGTAAACATGTTGAGGATATCTTTCTGATGGCTCACTTTTTTTTCCATAGTGAAGTGTAGAATTTGGAGGAATTAAAATAGTAAGGTCACGTTTGAAAGCCAAATCTTTCATGAATTTCTTTCTGCATCTAGTCCATTAGAGATTTCCTTATGGGTCCCTGCATCACAGTCCATCTGTTCTTTTCCTCCAAATTACCTATATTTCATGGTGCTCAAACAAATTGTTCCAAACGTGGTTTTTTTTTTTTTTTTTAAATTGTTATTTCTTGTGGCACTTTTAGGTAGCGGTTAAAAGTTTTTTTCTTGGTAACACTCTCTTCTTACCCTTCCTTTCCTTAGCAGGAGGCGTGGCCATACTTTTCTAATATTCTTCTTGTGACTCCGGCTTTTGAGAAGTAGAACCCCCTTCATTATTCGCAGCATAATTGGAGATGGAATAGGGAAAACCGGAAGACTTTGAGGGCGCGGTTTTCTGGAGGAAAGAGATAAAAGTGGGTCACAGCAAAGGAGAGACACTCGCATTTTTGTTCCAGCTGTGAAGTGAGCGTGGTGGTGAATTCACAGCTGATCAGACAGAAGGGCCACATGCCTAACACCAAGTGATATGACAAAGCAAATGAATACATCATCAAAAGTTTGTGGTTTTCATAGAAGAGCCTACGACAACTTCAAATTGAGTGGTTAGATTTTAAGGAATTCAGGTAATTATGATTAATTTCCAGTCCTGATGAGTGTTTATAATCCATGTTTACTTGCTTTAGAAACACCTCAGGTAGTGTAGAGAATACTGCAAGAAGCTAAGGTGATGGAGAAGAAGACCTCAGCTGGCCCCCAAATCATACTGTTATAGCCTATAGTTACCTGCTTCAAAGTGAAATAGATGTATTTACATGGTTTTAGAATTTGACTTTAAACCTATGCTGTTTTGTTGCACAGTTCAATAAGATAATTCAGGAAAGGAAGCACAACTAAAAATAGTTCCATGTTGATGCCCAGCATGGTGGCGTACCCCTGTAATCCCAGCACTCAGAAGGCTGATGCAGGAGGATGGCTGTGAATTCAAGGCCAGCCTGGTCTACATAGTGAGTTTAAGGCCAGTCTGGACTACACAGTGAGAACTTCTCTCAAAAAAAAAAATAGTTCCACATTGATGAAGAGGTATATATATTAAATTAAATCCTCTCATTTAACATTATCATACATATGTATTGGGATAGAGCAATGGATTTTCTTAGTTCATTCTACATGTAGGTGCTGTGTTGGGAGATAAAGGTATCAACACTACAGAGGTGCAGTTTCTGGGGTAAGCATCTTAGGGAGTAATGACTTTGTGAGCAGCACCACAACTGCACAAGAAAATCTGTCACATGCTTTACTTTTTGGTGGAGTCTGCCTTCCACGGTAATGTAAAAAGTATGTGGTGTGATCTTAGTTTTGCTCCTGGTTCATAGATTTATACCTAATTTGTCCATTTATTTACTTATTTACTATCTACTCACTCATCCAAAGACTTTTGATCACATAGTCTGTGCTCAATACTGTATTGTTTTAGATGTCTTCATGCAGTTTACCTAGTTTTCTTTTATTGTGGTACTTGGGATTGGGATTGAAGCCAGGGCTTTGGGCATTCTCTACCACTGAGCTGTATCCCTACCCTTTGCATTTTTTATTTTGAGATAGTTTTGCTCAATTGCTCAGTGCTGGCCTTGAACTTGCAATCTCCCTGCCTTGGTGTATCAAGTAGCAAGGATTATAGGCATGTACCATCACACCCAATTTTTAAGAGAAATCAGTACAGACTTAGGGATATGTTAACAATCATAGCAAGCCAGGATTTGTTAAAATTTTATTATGTCATCGTTGAGCTTCAAAACAAATTATATCTGGAAGCTAAAGGATGGCAGATGACACTCTTTGAGAATTGCTGTTGCGAACCCATTACTGTAGTTACCTGAATACAGGATATCTTCTACATGTTAAAATTCAGCCCAATTCAAATTTTCTTCTGGTCATTTAAATAATGCTTCTGATGAAGGCTTTTACTGTATGGGTTGATGTCCACCACCGCACGGTCACTGCCCCTCTCACCTCATCATTCCCAGGGATTCTCAGCTGTACTTCGTCATACATCATCGCCGTTGAGCTGTTCTGGTCACTCCACCTCACACTTCATCACTTCTTGCATTCTTTCTGAGCGCTCGGCTCTGGTACAGAATCTGACTCTGTTGTCAACTATTCATTATTTTAAAATCCAATATAAATAAATCAAACTTTACTGTTGGGTAGAACAATTCTTTTTAATTGATCAAAGTGGAGCCTTCAGTTATTCATCAAAAGGGAACAATTTATATGGTACCATGTGGTCAAGAATTTGTAACATACTAGAATATAGTTTCTGGACTTTGTTTCTCACTATATGAGTCTATAACTCTGAGCAGGTGATTTATTACTTGGCACGTTTGTTACATTAAGCTGAAAGGAGTAGAGATACTACTTGCCAAATGCCTGTTGAGATGTCAGTGTTATGAGCTGGTTCATATAGCTCTTAGAGACGATAACTTCAGCAGGTTATTACTTTCAGTACATTTCAGAGGGTAAATGTCATTTTTTGGTTACTTTCTTCACCCTGGATACCTAAGTCATTTCTGTGATTCCAACTGACCAATCCAAGCTGAATGCTTATTAATTAATCTGAGTCATCTGAAAGAAAATGTCTATATTAAATCACAAGTACTGTTGTTATATGGCTTGCTATCACTCTAAGTATATTTCCCTGAGCGAATTCTTCCTATAAATTTGCTAATGCAAAGTTGCCAACAGTGGATTTTATTATATGATGGAAGTGGTTGTAACAAATATAATATTTTAATTCACAGTCACTACTGTGTCTATTTGGAGTCTTATGTGTTGCTATGTGTGAGTTTCTATTTTTCAATGATATAACGACCTCTATTTACACAGGTAGATTTCCCATCAATTTACTAGACTTAAAAGTTTTATATCTGAAAGTTCATCAGTCTCCCAAACTTTTGCAACCTTTTTTTTTTTTTTTTTGGCCTGACATTGACTGCCAGTGTGGTTTGTCAGAATGGAAGAACTTGGCCTGAAATTTCAAGACAGAAAGTGAAAGAATCCATTTTTTGCTTTTTTCATTTTAATAATTCTATAATTTGTATTCATTGCTGTATGGTACCTATCACTGATGTGATTAAATAATTATTGAGTTAATGTTTTGAACTAATGTTATTTTTAAATTGGAATTAGTTTTTTTATTTTAAAGAGAGAAAAACAATAAAAATGATGATACAGAATTTCAAAACAAGATAATAGGAAATTAACAATGGTTAATATATTGTGTACCATTATCTTCAAGGTAACGGCTCAGATTACAAGATATAGGCATGCAAAATTTGATCAGCCAATATAAGCACAATCCATTCTTCTCAATGAACTAATAGAAATTAGTAGTACAATTATCTTAGCTATATTATACATATATATATTTCTTTTCCCTTCACTCTTTTCTCCTTTCCCCAATCCCCGTTGTCTTTTCCTTTGAGCACTTTCCCTTTCACAATATCTATTGTACATTTTGGATCTTCTTTACTAATGTCATTTTGAATTAATGTTGACCTCAAACAATTAGAGAGGGGGAAAATATACCAATATGAAATACTTCTATTATTATTTCAAATAATATTATTTAGAACATTATTTCAGCTTAATGACTGCCTAGATTGTAACTGTTCTGTATTTTGAAGCCCTTTGGCATTTGTTCGTTGTTTTTAACTTAAGGTCAGAATACAGGTAGACTGTCAAGTCTTGATCAACTTCAGAAACCATCCTTTTTAGTCTAACTTTGGGCATCCAAGAAAATTAACATTAAAGCTTGCAGAATAACGGGTATAGTGTTATATTGATAGGTATTTAAATAAATATTTTTAGATTAATTTGGTGTGGACCAGAATTAGGATTGTATGGATTTTTCAAATTGAGATAAGCAGTGTGACAATGACCCTTATAAGTAAGTGACTGAAGGGGAAAGTGGTAAATGTGCCCACAGATAGAACACTTACCTTGTGATTGGATGTGGATAGTAAAGGTGGAATGAATTGGAGGACTTTTAGAAAACCCACAGCTGGTTATCCAAAGTGCCATGCATTTCCCTGATGATCAGTGATGTTAGGATTTTAAAAAAATTTACTTGTTGCAGGTCAAAGAGTTTAGATTTTATTCAGAAGGCTATGGGGAGTCACTGATTTTCCACAACAAACCACCTGCCAGGATTTGCCTTTTCGAGAAACTTCGGACACTAACATGGGGAACATGATGAAAGCAGGTAAACCTGGAGGGACAAAGCCATTGCAAAGGTTAAAATGGGAGAAATAAAGTCCTGATGGAAGAAATGGCAGTGGGAAATGAAAAGGAAGTGAGCGCTTTAAGATATATTCAGTGTGTGTTGTGTGTGTACAATAAACTGAATGACATTCAAAGTTCTTATTGGAGAAACCAGTTAGAAAATTATACAATTTAGTGCAAGTTTACAAGTAGCCAGTACAGATAGCAGAGATGAGGTTATTTTAGATTTGTATTGAAAAATTGTAGAAACCCATTATAAAAATCAGGCCAACACAAGAAAAACAATTAATGAGAGTTAAATGTTACCCCAAATCTTAGAACTCAGGAATATTTATTGTTAACGTGTGCAATAAATTCCAGACATTTTTCTATAGAAACATATATATCTAGGAAAATAAATTTCAAGATTACTTAATGTTAGATAAATAATTCTCCACAATAAAATACATTAGTTCTTAAAATCTCCCTTTAAAATTGACACAAAAGATTAAAGCATGTCAAGAATGAATTTGGCTTTGTAACTACCTCTTACATCTGTAAATAGTACCCCACAGGATTAAGCTTAGTTCTTTAGCATGCTGAATTTGAGGTACTTCTGGGACATGCATATACAATTGTGCTGGAGTCAGGAGTGCTTTTTTAAAATCTTGAAACTAGAGTGAAATCAGGATGAGACAGAAGAAGTTATTATATCAGAGAAAGTTGAAACCTGAAAGAGGTAACACAGGGTTACTATGTAGAAGCCTGTTGATAGAGCTTTTTATAGAATGCAAGTATTTAAGGAAGGCCAGAAAGAGGAGACCTCATTCCCTGAAAGTATTTATTTAGGTAGAAGAAAAGCAAAGATATGGTGCTATAAAAGCCAGGAGAGAAAATAATTTGAAAAAATTGCACACACTGTAAAATACAGCACAATCAAGAAAGATAAAAGTGGATAATCACCTGTTGAGTGTAGCAATCTGGGAACAGTATGAACAGCAATTTGGTCTTATCATGTACACTTTTTTCCAGAGTGGCAGAGAGAGAAACAAGTTTCCAAGTGTAAGGAAGGAACTGAGAGGCCAAGTCCACTCTTAACAACTTGGATGTGAAGTTAGTGGAAGCTCAGAACATTGCTCAAGAGAGTCACAGGGTTGAGAGGGGGCTTGCTCTTTCACATAGGAGATGCTCAAATGTATTAAATGAGGTAAAACCCAACACAGAGGAAGAGGCTAGATACGGAGAAAGCAGAGCAGATTGGTGAAGTAAACCTTGAGTAGGTCAGAGAGGTGCATTGCCAGACATCTCATTCACAGTGATTGAAGATTTACAACTATGTCTTCATCCTGAAATAAGGAAATAGGGTTTTAAGAAATGTCTTCTGCTTGGCATGTGACATGTGCCTGTAATCCTAGGGCTCTGGATACAGGAGGACTGTAAATTTGAGTTCAGCTTGGGCAATTTAGCAATTTAGTGAGATTGTCTCAAAATAAAAGCCTTGGGTTCAATCCTGAGTACAAACAAAAATAAAAACAAATCAGAACCAAAATCAAAACCAGAGAAACCCCAACAACAACAAAACAAAAACACCGAAAGAATCGCCAAAACCAAAACAAAGTAAAAAACAAGAAAGAAAGCTCCTCCTAAAATAACATGTTTTCTATGTTAAGAAAAGGGTTAAATAATCTTCTGTGACTAAGAAATATGCGGTTTGAAATATAAATTTAGGAATTACAAATGTAAATCATAAGTGGTGAAACTTTTATATCAAAGGGAAAGGAGTAAGCAGGGGATACACAAAAGCATTGTTAATTGGCTTGAAAGGTTTGATCAAAGTTGAAAACTACATTTCTTTTTAGTGCAAAATTTCTTGGCTCTGTGAGTTTCTTCAAAGAAGTTAGATGTAAAAGTGGAGCAGGTGAAGAGTTCCATCCAATGGCTTCGTTCCTTATGCAACGGAAGAAAGAATGAGAAAGTAAAGGACAAATAACCACTGACTAGAGGTTATCTGAAGGGATAGACTGTGAGATTTAAGCCAGACTGGACAGAAAAGGGAGGAGGAAAAATCCTTGATGTTGACGATAGGTAATAATGGAAGTAAGAGAACGTGGAGTCTGTAGAAAAATTGTGACAGAGGAAATAAATGTGATGTTTTATATTTAAAAGGTGGAATGTTTTCTGTTGAAATTTAGAAAATGTAGAAAAGCCAAAAGCATTTTGTACACTTTTTTTTCATGAAGGGGAACACAATATGTAACTAGAAAATTCACTGTTTTCTCTGTAGGGAGTTGTATGTATCTGGGTATGGTTTGCATACACCAAGACATATGCATTTGTATAGTGATAATGTTTTCTCTTGAGGCTACTGATTTTGCAGAGAACAGTAATCCTAAAATTAGAGATCTTGGGCTCGACATGGGGTGATAGAGATGGATGTGCTGCTGTCAATCTAAAAACTTTTAATTTGCTGCTGCGGCATGTACCTGTGTTATGGAATCTGGTACTGAACAGAATGGAAAACACTGCACCAGTGAGTTGGAAGGCAACCAACTTTATTACCCCAGTGGGCTGATGGGGGATCTCTCCCAAAGCATCAGCCCAGAGCTAGCTTTGGTCTTAGTTTCTATAGGTTTTGCAAGAGGGAGATGCAAAAGCTTAAAAGCACGGGTAGCAGTTTATTGGGTAGCATCAGTTATTCTTCGTTGCTGGGCAGAAAGTCCTTGGAATAAGTTAGTGAACAGGGTATGTTTGGGGGCTGGAAAGTACAGGCTGTGCAGTTGGGTGCGGTCAGACTGAGCTGGGTCAGGTTATCTCTGGAGCAGTCTGTCAAGGCTGAGTGAGTCTAACAGATGAGTTACGTGGTGTGCTGCATAATCTTATTTTGTCCTAACATGGTGTCAGACTACCAGTCGATTTTTAAATTTTAAAAATTTCCATCACATCTGTACATCTAGATTCTCAGAGACTGAAGCAGGAAGTTGGCATGTTCAAGGCCAGCCTGGACAATTTACTAAGATTCTGTGTCAAAAAAGGAAAGAAAAGAAAAGAAAAGAGAAGAGAAGAGAAGAAAAGAGAAGAGAAGAAAAGAGAAAAGGAAAGGAAAAGCCTGAGGACGTAGTTCAGAGGTGGAGATCCCGGGGTTCAATCCCCAGTACTGCAAACATACTTCAATTTTACTTTAAAACTAAAGAGATTACATGAAATGAACTTTTAGTAACTTGTTAATCATTGTGCTGCTGTAAAGCCTGGCACATTATCTGAAGACATTGTAGTTTCTCCCTTTACTGAGAATTGTTCTGAAAACAGAACAAAGGCTACTTCTACCTAACAGAAGTGGAAGTTTGAATCCCTAACTTATTTTTTATTGTTGTTTTCTTTAATCTTAACAGACTCTGTATCAGTAAAAAAATCACTGGATAATTAAATAGCTCAAGTGTGGTTTGGGTAAATCAACAAGTCTGTGGGGGATGTTTGACTTATCTGAGATGGAAAAACATGTGAAGAAGTCATGTTAGTTACATGAACTTCTCTGTATGGAATCTGGTCTTTTCAGGTGTTAGACTGACTGAAACCTGGGCCGTAGACTGCAAGGTTTTCTGCTCTATTTTCAAAAGCACCCTTCTTGTGTTGGACTAAAGTGGCCTCCTTTATCTTTTTTCCTTCTTTATTTTTAATGCCTGTGGAGACCTCCTTTATCCCCCCTCCCCCTTTCCCCACCCATTCATCTATCATCTAAAGAGGTTTAAAGTATCTGGTCCCTATATATCACTCATAAGTAGTCATATAATAGTCATAAAATTCTACTTCATACATTCAGGGACCATGAGGATGTAATCATGAACAGATTAAATCATGAACCTAAGTGCAAGTATGCCTCTATTCATTGGCCATAACAAATACAAGCAAACTAGGAAGCTTAAATACTTATTTTGAACACAGATTTCAAAACCCTAGTGAGGTCAGAGACCCAGTATGCTGATATTCTGTAGTAATTACAATTTTTTTTGGCTCTGGCTTAGTAATAAGACAATGTTGTGAGTGACAAACCAAGGAAAATTGTTTCTTTGAAGTCTGGGTCAGAATATCACTGTTTTTTTCTTTTAATTTCATCAAATGCAACTTAAAGTAAACATATAAAGAGTACAAAGAAAGAATATTCTTATAGAAAAGAAAAATAAACCTAGAACACTGTCATTAGCTGTTTTTATTACTGATTTAAGAATCAATATTAACATGGAAGAGTATATTATTATAAAACATCATAAAGTAAAATTATTATATGTCAAGTAATGCTTTTGGTTTCTAACACAATTGAATCTTTCCTTTTTCTAATTTAAAGACTTCTCAAGAAAGATTAAAATAAGTATGCAATTTTAACCAGATGTTTCTCTAATCCTTTTGAAAGACTAGTCAGAAACAATTTTTTTCATTCGTGATTCAGGAATAATTTCAAATTATTTCTGTAAAGAAGGTATGGCTAGATGATTACATTCATTCCTGATCTCTTGTCTTGTTGACAAGATTCTCCTAAGTTCTTCATGGCTTGAAAGGAACGTGAAAGGGGGTTGGAGAGCATAAAACCTGTTACTTTCCACATTAAGTTAGACTATGTTCTTTTTCAGGTGTGTTTTGCTTATGTGTCAGGAAAGCTGAATTCATCTCAGAGCTCTGGTTTCTTCTGAGTGAATTCTGAGTGAATTATTTTCAGTGAGTTTCCACTCTATCTGTACTTGGACTCTTATTTGAACCAAAAGCAAGCTTTACATTGACTTTAGATGTTGTTTACCAGCAGTTCCTAACACTCCACCTCATTTTTAACTCTTCTGTTTTACCTTTACCTGACATGGCTATTCATGGACCAGTAACTTTCTTGTCCTCTATTATAATGCATGACTGTGCCAATTTCAAAGGCCTTATTACTCCAAGTAATCTTTTCTTCCTACTTTTCTTTTGACTATTAGTTCAAATATTTCTGAGTAAATATAGGCTACTGAGTCACCAATCACAGAGTGTGTGGGTGTACAGTTCCTAAAGTAAAAGCTGCTGAATCAGTGAGGATTATCACCTCTGAGTGTCTTAGGATGAGAGATGAGATAGAGAAAGATGGAGACTGGTGTATCAATGTGTTGGAGGAGAAAGGTAAGGAGGTCAGAGTTGTTCAGTTTTCACCACAGCCGTATGATTAAGGGTACCCTTATTATTATTATTATTGCTATTATTATTATTTTTTGCCTTTTTTCTGGTACCAGGAATTGAACTCATGACTTCCCTCCTTCAGGCAGGCACTGTGCCGCTGACCTAAATCCCCACCCCCCCCTTATTTTCCTTACACCACAGTTGAGGAAAGTGATGTATAGAGAGGTTAACTAACGTTCCCTGGATTATATTGTAGGATCAAACAGAGCAAGGATTTAATTGTTTTTTAATTTTTATTTTTGTGGTGCTGAGGATCAAACCCAGGCCATGTCCTCTACCACTGAGTTACATCTCTCAACCTTGGAACAGGGGTTTGAACTCAGGTGTGCATCATTTTGAGACTTGTTTGTCCTTTTCAGTATCATACCATGTTAACCCAATCAGCTACTGAGTAACTAAGTCACAACAAGAATGTTATATGGGAATGATTCAAATCTCAAAGGTTGTATGAATGTGGGGTTCCTTGCAACATCCAGTGGGTCAGTGTCTGCTCAGGTTGCCTGGGGGGGAGTTGTTGTTGGTGATGGTAGAAGACTGCTAACTCCACAGAGCTGGAATATCTTGAAGATGGGATGTTTTGGCAACTTGAGCAGAGGTGGGCCTTAGGGGAAGACAGGGAAGCTCCCTGGGCACAAAAAAAAGTTAGTAATTCAGCCAAATTGCTGAATGCCTTGCTAAGGTGAAACATGCCTTGCTAAGCTGAAACAAACATCTGCACTCATGCCTTGCTAAGCTGAAACAAACATCTGCACTCAGCAGAATGCTATGCCTTTGCTGTTCCTCAGTAAATCTGGGAGTTTGAGTCAGTTCAAGTCTGCATTTCTACGGAGTCCCCTGACTGAAGGTACTCCTGTCTCCTGTGTTTTCATTCATCTCCTTATCAAAGTTTGCTGGCCCAAACCCTGCATATGAATATTGGGTAGATAGTTCCACCTTGCACATTAATGTCCAACGTTGCCCCCATCAGACTGTATTGTGTCCTTAGTGAAAAGTATTACTTCTCATAGGGCTTAAACTTGGAGAAAAATTCATGTGTAAAAGATCTACAAGAGATGATTTATGAAATGGAAATTTAAGAGGGCAAGGTCTAGAGGATTACAACTGTTAGTCATTTGTAGAAGGTATTCTCCTCAGCTACCTATATATATTTTAGAGATCCATTAGTAAATTAGAAGGTTCTACTGTCAGAACAAAGAAAATCTTCATGCACTTTCCTTTAAACCAATACAGCAAAATTCTGTTTATGGGCTGAATTGTGTCCCTCCAAAATTCATAGATTGAAGACCAAAATTCATAGATTGAAGTTGTAGTCCAAAATTCATAGATTCAGGATGTGACTATATTGAGAGATATGGCCTTTGAGGATATAGTTTAGGTAAGATGATGTCATTTGAATGAGGACCTAATCCAATGTGACTGGTGTCCTTATCAGAAGAGCAGAGCAGGGCACAGCCACGTGAGGACTCAAGGAGAAAGTTTGCCAAGGAGAGAGGCTGCAGAAGAAATAACCCTGGACATCTTCGTCTTGGGCTTCCATAGCTTCCAGAAGTATGAGAAAATGAAGTTCTGTCGTTTAAGCCACTTAGACTGTGGCATGGTCTTGGCTAAGAGTCTTGCCACAGTCTTTGTTTTGGCAGTCCCAGCGAGGAGAAATGATGTTGATGATTCTGCTGAAGGATTACCTTCTGTTCAGTTAACCACATTGGTCAATAAAAGCCAAATTTGCCCTCTCAGAAAAGTACTGGGTACATACTGAATGATTTTTAATCTTTTCTAGACTCCACACTAAACCTACTCTGGACATTTTCTTCACTGTTTTATTTTTTAGTTACCTTGATTAGATTTGGTAAACATTCTAGACCAGTGGTGGTGAACCTATGGCATGTGTGTCATAGTGAGCTGTTTGTTTCACTGAAAGCTCTAAAAGGTTCACCATCACTGTTCTAGACCAGTTCTAGACTATTCTAGACCATTTCTAGACTGAAAATGCAAATGTAATGTAAATGATTAAAGTTCCCAATATTAAAATATTTCTAGTACTTACATTAAAAAATAAAAAGAAACAGATGAAGTTAATATAAGTAATATATAAATGTAGGTTAACATATTATATAATATATATTCCATGTAAATTTCATTATAAAATTATTCATGAGAAATATTACATTCTGCGGGGCCAGGGATATAGCCTAGAGGCATAAATGCCTGCCTGGCAAACGCAAGGTCCTGAGTATGATTCCTGGTACCAAAAAAGGACAGAAATATTACCTTCTTCATTTTCATACTTTCCACTGCCCTATTTCAAATGTGCAGTGGTCAGTGCAGCAAGTGACTACTGCATTGGATGGAGCAATCCTAGACCTAATGCTAAGAATTTAAGGGACACATTCATCTGTTAGCAAAGTACTTGCAAATCCTTATTTAAGGTGAGTAGTTCTGCTGATACTGAGGTCGCTTGTTACATGTTGGCTATTTTAAGTGCATGTTTCACCACGTGGTATGCGCTCACCAAAAGCAAGAACTTTGTCTGACTGTGGCATCATTCCAGGCGCAAATTCCTGATGGACACAGTGTGAAAGATGAAGTTATTACTTAGGTTTCCTTTAGGTAGTATTTCCCAATCTGACTTCTTAAAAACGTTCTGTTTTCCTCAATAGATGCTTATAAAATTGTCTTTTATCTATAAGATAGTAACAGGGAAATATAAAATCTATAATAAGGCAACTTATTATTCTTTTTAAATTTGATTATGTTAAATAATAAAAATTTAATGGGATTAAGGGGAAACGTACTTCCATTTGTTGGATTCTTACTGTGCACTTGACATAAGTGATTTGATTCTATTCTTTAATAATCTTGTGAGCTTTATATGAATGAGCAAACTGAAGCTTAGAGGTTTTAAGTAAATTTCCTAAAATCAACCATACTCTTCATAATTGGTGAAGTCTCCTGTCCATATTAGTCTAATTTTAAAGGATTTGTGATATGGTTAAATCTTATTCCAGTGCATGGTTGATATTTGAGAAAAAATTCAAATGCATATGAATGGTATGACAGTCATGAATTTGGAGACACTTAAGCTTCCCTCTCAGCAGCACGGGTTTTTAGGAGATGGACTCAAGTTTAAGCTCTAGTTTTTCCATTTAGTAGCTTTTTTCCCTTGGTACCAGGAATCAAACTCAGGACCTCGTGCTTGCCAGGCAGGCACTGTGCCACTGAGCTACATCCCTGGCCTTACTAGCTTTTTTGACCTTGGAAAATTATATAAACTCCAGAAGTCTGTTTCCTCATTTAGAAAATGAGCATTTATCTCTTAGGGTTGTATAAGGACTAAGTGAGCTAATTCAGGAAAAGCACACTGTGTGAGGTAGGTACTAAGGAATCACCAAACATCAGCAGCTTGTTCTTTTGTCTGTTTTGTTTTGTTTTTTAATCATCAGCAGTGACAGGCCTGGTATAAATTCTTTAATCTTGCAAGAATTTTCTTGAGTACTCAGTAGAGCAGAAAACATTTTTATATGTTAAGTATGATTAAGCAGAGAAGCCTGAAGTATTTTTCCATCATGAATGGCACAGACTGTATTTGACAATGAGAACAGCTTTCAGAAGTAGATCTGACTTTCCAACAAATAAGAGAGAGAACAGCGCTGTTCTCCCTTTTTTACCTAGACACTAAAACCTTTAGCCTGCAAAGATGGTGACCCTGATTTCTCTCTGAAAATACCTGAAGTCTGGTCAATGCTGCTGCAGAACTTGAGCTACCTGACTCATCTTAAAACAGAATACTGTTTTCACAGGTCTTACCTAAGTCACTGACATTCTTTGCACTCTTTTCTATGGTTGAAGATTATAGGAAGACAGTACAACAAAAACAACAAGCATAAAAATCAACCAGAGATTAGAACAAAAAATGGAATGAGAGCGAAAAAGGCTTCTGTCGAAGGTTCAAATGCTTCCACTCTTCAGTTAGTCTTAACCTTTTTGATAATTATATTATGTGTAGCTGCAAAGAAAAAAAGGGGATAAAGGTCTCAGGAGTTATATTGATAAACTATGTGTGGTGCTCCAAAATGGCATGAAATATCTTGTTTAAGCTGTAAAAATATATTAGCATGTCATGTTATCTTCATAAATTCTTCTCACACATAGGGTGGGTGGGGCTCCCGAATCCCAAGGCGCATTACTAATTTGACTGGCCACTGCAATTCATCAATGGTTTTGTCGTATATTTGTGGGCTCACAATTGGGACTGAGGTATTATGATTCTGGAGGGTTTGATAATAGGTGAATTATTAGCTGTTGGGGACAGATTTGTTTCTGAGCTTTTCTGTGGCAGATTCTTATATAGGAAGGCAATCATTCTCATGGAATTTGCTCCCTCAGACTTAAAGAGATTTCTAATATACCTTGTAATATTTTTTTCTCAGTAAAATTTCGTTAGTGGTTAATTATGACTGGTAGGGCTTTCTGGAAATGTACCAAGTATATTTAGAGTTCAACCATGTCAAATTTAAATAGTCTCATGATGGGACAGCCCTCTCTCTGTGTGCTTTGTTACCATGATTACAAAGTTTGTACACAGTTTCTTTTTAGAAAACAAAAAGGTATATATAACTTACTTTTTTCTTAGGCTAGAAAATCTACCTTTTGGTTTTTGATTATTTGCCTAGTATTGTCTGATTTTAGGTTAGAAATAATTTATTCCTAAGAGTATTTAAAGAACATCTAAATTTTGAAAGTATACAAGAAGTGAAATGCTTTTTGTGGATGCAGTATATAAGGCCAGATGAACCTAAAGCTGTGCTTAAGCCTGGTCAGTTTATCTGGAAGCTTCTGAAAGGAGCTAGATCATATTGAGGGCAGATTAAGCAAAATCAATTTCTCTTCGGAGGTGCATATTATTGAGGAACAGAATTAAGATAAAATACAAAGAAATGCAATAAATAATATTTTTTCCAAAGTTTTAAATTTCTACTTTAGGAGAATATCTTCATAGATAGGTACTTTTTCACATATTATCATCAACTTCAACATTAGTTTACAATATTATGTAAATATTATGTAAATATATAAAATTAGTTTACAATATTACAATATTATTACTTTTTTCTTGAGGTTGAAAGGATATGGAAATACAGGAGATATTTAAAAAGGACATATATATGTAATTAAATAGTTCAATATGTGATTAAAACTATGCTGAACCCAAAGTTTTTGCTGAGCATACAATGCTGCCCGAATTTTGTGCTGTTTTTCCTCTTTTATTTACTAGATACTGAATTTATCTGAAAACTGCCCCTTCAGCTTCTTGCCTGGAAGACAGGGAAGAGAAATGACAAAGCTTTAAAATGGAGAAACGGTCACCACGACAGTGAACTCCCGAGTGGTAGATGCACCTATAGCAAACCTTCCAGAACACCGGAGTTGATTTGAAACCTTATTAAAGACTTTTATGTTTTTGCTATGTAACAAAATTAAAAAAATTTCAGATGAACAGAATTTGTTTCAGCAGAATGATGTGGAATGAAAGCAAATATTTGAAGGATATTTGATTATATTATCAGGCTTTCATAGTCAAAGGAGATATGAATTTGAGATTATTTTTAAGAAGTTATTTTGAGCACTTTTTCCAGCCTTGCACTTCTTATGCTATTATATAGGGCCATTGACCTAGGGAGACTCACTCTTAGATTTTCTTATTTAAAGTGTTTTTGGAGGACACCATAGAAATCTAAGTCATAGGGTCTATATTCAAGAAATTTGCATTTTATTTTGGGAAAAGAGCACTCACTTATAGGACTAGGTCAAAGAGGAAAATGAATGAGGGTTGTTATGGTTTGTGCCTAGATGTCTCTCCAAAGCCTTATGCATTTTTAGATGGGGCTCTTTCAGAGGCAGTTGAATCTAGAGTTTCTGACTGACTCACAGTGTAATGCTGGGATTAAGGATGCTGGGATTAAGGGTAGGTGATTACTGGATCAATCCACAGACTGGATTTGCACTGCCCTAATCTCTACAGTCTGGATAAGATAAAAGTGGCAGAAGAGGTTTGCCTCCTGCCTTCACTTGTTTGTTTTTGCTGTCTTCTGCTGCCATGAACTGTTTCTTCTCTGTAATGCCTCTCTGCCAAGACACCCTGCCTTGGAGCCAGCCAATTATAGACTGAAACCCCTACAAACTGTGAGCTAAATAAATCTTTCTCTTTTTAACTTTGGATGTTGGGGTTTTTTTTTTGTCTCAGCAAAGAGAAAAGTGACAGATAAGGTTGAGGTTCCATAGAATAATTGGACTGAGGTAGATAAGGCATGGGGAGAGAGCATGACAATCCAGGCATATGTTGGGATGGGCAAACCAGCAGCTGTGGAATATTTAGGCTGTCCTTCTCTCTCTTATTTCTTTAGCTCAGTCAGTCACCCAACATGTGTTGGTTTGATGTCTACTCTATGCTAAGTGCCTTGTTGCAGAAGATGTCGCCAAAGACAGTGAGCATCATTGTCTTCATAAAGACTAGAGTTCTTCATAAATTCTAGAGGAGAAGGCGTTAATCGTAAACAAGTGCATGGAAAAATAAACTGTGGTAAGTCTTAGGAAAGGAAAGCAAAATGTTATGGCATAGATTGGAGTTGTGGAATACAGGTCTAAAGAAAAGACATTTAAAATGAGATGCAAAGAATATACTTATTAAAATATAAAGGTGCACTTTGAACCTAGAATATGCTAAAATTAGATACGATTTTCCATTGAGTTGCAGTTTTATAGTCACATGTCTGATAAGTGATATAGATATTTAGGTCATGCACATTTCATTGAGTGGGTATCAGTCAGGAGCAGGGCAAAAAACAGATGTCATTTTGTGAAATAGAGAACTTGAGAGGATTTAGTAAGGGACTGTTTATTTACAAAGGAGTGGCCAGGTGCAGAGAACCCCCAAGGAGCAGTGTTGAACTCCCAGGGACAGAAAGAGCAGAACTGTCATAATCTCTAGGTGCAAAGGAATGAAAGTGGAGGACATAGTTAGTTTAGAAGGAGGAAGAGGGCAGAAGGGCAGTGGTTTCTTCAGAGGATCAGCAATTGTGGCTGAGGGATGTAACAACCTGTGGTGACCCCCTGATGTGAGGGTAGGGGATACATCCTGCTCCTGCTGAGAGTTCTGTTGGCTGGATCCATCTGGTAGCCAAAGGATAATGCCAGTTAGTCTCCCAGTGTAAAAATCAGAGTTTAGAAGGTACCATGTGGATCTAGGGGAGGCATAGCAAAAATATCCCCTATAGACAATGAACGCAAAGCTCATATTATGGTCCAGGATCCATGGAAAGGACACATGATATAAACCTTATGAAAAGGTTTGTTCTGTTTTTAAGTCACCTAGGACACAATGCAGTCTATCAGAATAAACATATTGCTGCTGGGGTAATATCCCAGTAGCCCTGCTAAATTTGGTGATTCAGATATCTTTTCTGGTGTCCGTTTTTTTCTCTCTATCACAGTACTTGGTGTTATGGTTTGTGTCTAGGTGAACTGTTGCCCTGTGCCACTCTGCCTTGGAGCCAGCCGATTATGGACTGAAACCTCTACACACTGTGAGCTAAATAAACTTTTCCTCTTTTAACTTGGGGTGTCGGATATCTTGTTTCAGCAATGAGAAAAGTAACTAGGACATTTGGAATCATGCATGTGACAGCAGTGTCATGGGCCAGAAATACTGAGCAGTTAAGCAGCATGCTGTCCATTACCTGGTACTTATGTGCATTGTCCCAAGGTCATGTTTCCTTGTGGTGATTGTTCTGTTCTTTTTTTTTTTAGGGTTATATTGCAATGTTTTTTTCCTAAGCAAGGCTGAGTTTGTAGAAATGAAAAGGAGGAAACTGAAACATGTTGGTAGTATTACCTGACGTTCAAGCAGTGGGTTCTTGTGTCAGAGGCAGGAATGACTGTATTTATTTACCAAATAGCTCTAACTTTTCTTTTCACTTTGGTTTCATATTCTTCAGGAAAAAGACAGCTCTGAAAATTTATGAACCATAACTTGCTCTTCACTACTTGATCACCAAGTAAGCCATGTGCACCTAAGCCTAAGGGTCACCTGCAGGTCTACAGCTCTTTGTAATTTTATAGGGAACTCATTGGCTGCAGGAGGTGTGATGAGGTGCTGAGAGGCCATGTGTGGCTGCTAAATAGTTTTACTAATAATAAGGATATACATGTGTATGAGTTCTTCAGGCATAAAATTTTCTCCAGACCTGAGGATCTCAGGCAGTTCTTGCAGTGGCCCGGTGAGGCAGGCGGGGCACACTGGACCAATTCCCATTTCAGATGAGAAATTGAGCCTCAGAGGCCAACCGCCCTGCCAGCGTCCTATGGCTGAGAAGTGGCAGAGGTGCTGGAGGCCAACTCCATTTAAAAAAACTCACAACCGTTTTCAGTGGGAGTTTTCAATGTAGAAACTATCTTGGCCTGCTATTGTTCTCAGAGAATGTGAGAAATCGGGAATTTTTCTTTCATGGAGAAATTTGTCCAGCCATATATGGGGGTGCACAGCTGTCATTCCAACACTGTAGGAGGTTGAGGCAGGAAGATCCTAAGTTGGAGCCCTAGCTTTGGCAACTTAGTGACTTAATGAGATCCTGTCTCAAAATAAAAAATATAACAAGGCTGGATATGTAGTTCATTGTGAATGCCCTGAGTTCAATCCTTTGTACCCCCACACATGGTCCAGTGGATAATGATCTGCATTTGGAAATACAGGCTTTATATTAATCGTTGTTTAAATGTGTTTTCTCTCTTCGGAATCTTGGAGTAGGACTGGAAGCCATCTGAGGAGAATATCAGGCCTGTCCCTTTCTTCTCTGTCACAAGGATTTACTCTTAAAATATTGTGACTCAGGCAGAGGAGTTACATGATTTTAGAGTTGTAAAAAGTCTCCTGTGATCATTATGCTGAGCACAAATATTGGGTAAGTTGGAAGTAGTATAACAAGGCTACTGCAATCATTTAACTGAGCTATAGTGATTGTGGTTTGGACAAAAATGGCAGAAGAGGAGGTGGTGGGAAGCATTAGGAACTTGGACTGGGAAGGTGGCTCAGTGGTAGAGTACTTGCCCAATATGCGTGAGCCCTGGGCTTGATCATTAGCAATACACACACACACACACACACACACACACACATACACACACACACACGACTTGAATAGATTTTGAAAGGAGAGCCAATAGGGTTTCCTGATAGTTCATTGTGGGTTGTAAAAGGAAAACTGGAAAACAGAAATTGAAGACTAACATAATTTTCTCTTGCAGCAACCAGAAGGAAAGAGCTGACACAAGTGAAAATAGAAAAGGCTTAGGGGAAACACATTTAAAAGGAAGTTCAGGTTCATGTTTGGAACTGTTGAACTTCAGGTACCTGTACTTTTCCATTTTTTAGAATACTATCTCTCTCTCCATCCATTGTGTTTGTAGTATGTAATGATCTCATTCATTGTGGAAAATAGGTACATGTACATAACATATTTTAATTCTTCTTATTCCCTCCATTTCCCTTGATCTCTAGATCCCCTTTTCCTTCCCATTTGCAAACAGATCTGCCTCCTTGTTTCCTATTGTCTACGTTTTATTTTGATCTTTAAATTATTTGCATTTTGATGTTGGTATTTTGATTGGGATTGCATTATATCTGTATATCAGCTTTGGGAGTTTTGTCATTTTGACAGTATTGGTTCTGCCTATCCAGGACCCGGAGATATCTTTTCACTTTCTGATGTCCTTTTCAATCTCCTTTTTCAAAGAAGTAATTTTTGCTGTAGAGTTTTTTCTTTTTTCATTTTGATGGTTAAATTAATTTTTAAGTATTTAATTTTTCTTGAAACTGTCATGAATGCTATTGATTTCTTGATTTCTTTCTTGTTGAGTTCATTATTAGTGTATAGAAAAGCTATTGACTTTTGTGTGTTGATTTTATATCCTGCTGCAATACTGGATTTGGTTATAAGTTCTAGAAGTCTTTCAGTACAATATTTTAGGTCTTCTCTGTAAAGGATTATGTCATTTGCAAAAAAATGATACCTTTCACAATAGCAACAGGAAAAATGAAATACTGAGGAATCAACCTAAACAGGAAGGTAAAAGACCTCTACAGTGAAAACTGCAATACTCTACAAAAAGGAGATTAAAAAGGACATCAGAAAATAGAAAGATATCCCTGTCCCTGGACAGGCAGAAACAATAGAATAAAAATGGTCATACTTCAAAAACTGATATACAGACTTAACATAATCCCAATCAATATAAAAATACCATTCCTCAAAGAACTACAGAAAATGATCCCACTATTAAATGGAACCAGAAAAGACTTATGATAGCAACAGGAATCCTAAGCAACAAGAACAAAACAGCAAGCCTCACAATCCTGACTTACAAGTTACACTGAAAAGCTACAGTGATAAAATCAGTATGATATTGGCAAAAAAAACCAGACACGTGGATCAATGGAGCAGAACAGAGGCTGCAGAAACAACTCCAGGCATATTCACCTACCTGATCTTTGATCCAAAAACTTATGCTGGAGGAAAAACAGCATCTTTAAGAAATCAACAATTGTAATACAGCACACAAACACAAGCAAAGGATGTTCATGAATGGATGTTGTATTTTGTCAAAGGCTTTTTCTGCACCGAGTTGATTGTGTGATTTTTGTCCTTTCTTTTGTTTGTGTGCTATATTACATTTGTTGATTACATGTGTTGAAGGATCCTTGCATTCCTGGGATAAATACTACTTTGTCATGATGTATGATATTTTTGGTGATTTTTGCATCCGTTTCCCAGTATCCTGTTGAGGATTTTTTTTTGCACTCCTGTTCATTCATGAGCTTGGCCTGTAGCTCTTTTTCGATGGGGTCCTTTTCTGGTTTTGGAATCAAGGTAATGCTACCTTCCAGGAATGACTTTGACAGTACCTCTTTCCCTTTAAGTTTTTAAAAGAGTTTGAGGAGTATTGGCATTATATCTTCCCTAAACTTGTAGAATTCATCAGTGTACATCAGGACTTGGTCTTCTCTTACTTGATATTTTTTTTGATTACTTCATTTTTATTGCCTGGAACTGGATTATTGAGGGTTTTATACCTTCTTGATGCACCTTTGCTACTTCATATGTATCTAGGAAAATATACATTTCTTCTGAATTATCTGTTTTATTAGAGTACTTTATCAAAGTAATAATAAATTTCAAGAGATCCTTTGTGATTTCATTCTTTCCATTGTTAATTGCATTGAGTTGAGACTTTTTGTCTGTTTTTGGTAGACATTGTGAAATGAAAGGAAAATGCTCAAAAGTAAAGGGCACCCAGGATGAGGAAAAAGAGAAAAGAAAGAAGGGGAAATTATGTATGTATGTATCTATGTACACGATAGCTAATAGAATTGTACTACTGACTTCTATCGCTTACTGAAAGGAACAGTTAGTGATTACTTATTTGATCAATCTTGCATGTCTCTATTTATTTTCCTGAGAAACCACTTTGGGGATATCAATATGTAATACAACAGCCATTATTAATTTCCTACCACTTTGTCTGTCATTCAGTATTGCTTGTATTGTTCTTATGCTATTTTGTAATGGATGTCTGTTTGTTAATATGTTTTCCTTCTTTTATTTTTAAAATAATTTTAAAGAAAAAGGAAAACAGATTAAAAATTTTTTTTCAAAGAACCAGATCTTCAATATATTGATTCTCATTTTAAATTGCATTTAACCTTTTCTCTGATCTTTATAATTTCTTTCCTTGTACTAGCTGTCAATTTGGATTGCTTTGTTTTTCTAGGATCTTGAGGTGCATCACAGGGTTATTTATATGAGCTGAATCTGTTTTCAAATGTGGGCATTCTCAGCTATAAGCATCCCTCTTAGAATTGCTTTCATTGTGTCTCATAGGTTTTGATATTTTGTACTGGCACTATCAACTGATTCTAAGAATCATTTAATTTCTTCCTTGATTTCTTCTGTCACCCATTGATTATTCAAGGAGGTACTGTTTAATTTCTATGTGTTAGCATAGAAAGCATTCTGTCATTTCTTTTGCCTTTGAGTTTTAGTTTCAATGCAGAATGATCTGATAGTATGCCTGGGATAATTTCAAGGTTTTTTTACTTGCTTAGGTATCCTTTGTGGGCTAGCATGGGCTAGCATGTAGGTTGTTTTGAAGAAAGTACCCTATGCTGCTGAGAATGTGCATTCTGCTATTGTTGAGTGGAACACTCTATAGATAGCTATTAATTCCATTTGTGAGAGGCTTTGGTTATACTCTGTTTCTTTGTTAGTAGTTTTTTTTTTTTTTTTTTTTTTTTTTTTTTTTTTTTTTTACTTGATCTATTTGTGAAAAGGTTCCCTATTTGTTTGAGGTCCCTTTATAATTATTTTTATCTGATTTTCTCTGTCCAGTACTTTGCCCAATACTGTTTGTTTTATAAAGCTGGCTATGCTATTTGGTGAATATATGCTTATAATTTTTATCTGTTCCTGTTAAATTGTTCATTTAACCAATATGTAGCTACCTAGTTTGCTTCTTCTGATCACTTTTGAATTGAAATCAACTTTGTCTGAAATTATGGTCATTTGTCCTGCTTTGTTTCAAGTTCTTACTGCATAAAATATTGTTTTCCATCCTTTCTATCCCATGTGTGCTGTCCTTTGACTTTTCCCTAAGTGTATTTAGTCTTAAATTAGTCATCTTTGTGTCATCTAGTAGGTGTTGGATAAATTTTCATGGTCTTTTGTAGTTTTTAAGACATCTCTGAGTGTATGGTCTTGTGCAACAGATTTGTTCTGTAGATCTCACACTCTTTCTCCAGATGGGTTACTTCTCCTGCTCATATGTGGAGACAGAGGCACAGAGAAAGGTCACAGGCAATTTGTGGAAGTCCCACAGCCTGGATGTGGTGGAAGCAGCTTTGTACACCAGCATTGGTTCGAAAGTGCAATTCTCACCTCTAGTCTTTTTGAACTGCCTTTTTTCCCTGAAAAAATGAAGGATTAGGCTAAAAACCCTAAATATTCCTTTCCACTTTAAGATGCGCTAATATGCTTTTAGGTTTATGGTAGAAATATCTGGGTGTGTAAAGTTAAACTCCTCTGGCAAAGGATAATATGGAACAATATTATATACAACTTAAAATATTATTTTGATGAACAGCCATAGTAGGTAATTGTAACCCAATTCTGTGTTCAATGTGGAAAACTTAACAGTTTAAAAAGGAACAGACAGATGGAATTTTGTTAATGCGTCCAAGAAGGAAATATGATTTCACATGCATATTATATGCAAGTTTATGAATGCAGTCATGGTGTCTGGAACGTAGGTAGGAAACTATGATGAAAATCAGTGAAGTAAAATATCAAAATAAAACATTGCATGACAACTCTTAATGGGGAGCAAGCTAGAGCCTTTAATAAAACCACTTGGGAATATTAACATGATGCATAAGGGGCTGAAGGGCTCCGAATTTCCCTGGTGATATTCATATATCACAAAGTGAATGGTAGTTGGCAATAATTCAAGAAGCAACATGCTTAGCATACCACTAGTGAAATGCTGGAATTGTGAGCTCCAGCGGTAAATTGTGACATTTTGCTTTGTATCAGAAGTGAGGAGACTCTTGTTTATGTATTTCTAAGAACTTGTTTGGAGCAAAGATTTAGGATTATAATCTCAATTAAGGATGGAATGTGTGATTTAGATAAAAAACTCACCTTTGTTTATGTGAAAGGGTAAGATGATTATCAAAAGTTTCCCATCAAAACTGCCTCAGTGCCTTCCTGGTAGCAGAGGATTTAGTTCACATTTAAATATACTCTGGGCAATTGGAAATAGTATGCTTCATGGAAAGTTTTTTAAAAGTCATCTTGAATTAATAAGTTTCTAAAAATGGCTTCTAACCAATATAAGTTCTAATTATGGGATTAAAAGTCCAAATAACTTCAATTTTATGTTGAATTAATTTGGTAGTTGGCAAGTGTTAAAAATCTTTATTTTGAAAACTTTATTTAACCTTTGTTGAAATTCTACCCGATGAGCTTCCTTCTCTTTCTTCCATCAAAAAATTTCAAAAGAATAGCATGATTCTTACTTACTAAAATATATATGGTAGAGGAGTATAAATTAGAAATTTTTTTTCCTTTAGAATTTATTTGTCCCCTGGAACTTTATGTATATTTTTTATGCTTTCCAAAATGTGAGTGTGTGTTTTAAACTGTATGTTGAAATTGTCTTCTTAAAAATTAAATCATGAATAGTAGTAACATGGTTCTTGATTTTAGCATCAAAATGATTTCTTTCTGAGTTGGACATGATGGGCATGCTTTAATCCTAGCACTGGAAGGCTGAAGCAGGAAGATGGCAAGTTCAAATTCAGCCTGAGCAAATAATAGCTTAGTGAGTCCCTCGCTCAAAATTAACAAATTAAAAAACACAGAAAAAGCTTGGGGATGTAGCTCAGTGGGAAGGCCCTGGATTTAATCCCCAGTGCTGAACTAGTTAGAAAATCTATTTAATAAAGAAAAATAAAGAAAAACTAAATTTTACTTCAAAAAAAAAAAGAATAATTTCTTAATGGTACAATTAAGTCCATTCTATAATTTGCTTCTAATGCTAGGTTTGCTTTACTGTTATCTCCATATTAGAGAAAATGAAGGGGTAAATAATAGGGTTGGCATAGTGGATAGATAAATGATGAACATCAAGTATTGCAGAGAAAACTGATTTAATAAAAGAAGTAGAAAAGCACCAAGAGTCTTTCTATTGCATAATTACAAAGGGTAAGAAATCTCTAAACATGTACACTGCAACACAAAATAAATAAAAGCTACATTATTTGATTCCTAAAAAATAAGTTTGATGACCTGTTAAAAACAAAAGGGTAGCAAGCAGCAAATATGAGTGTACATGAGTTAATAAGTATTCAAAGACTTAAGTAATAAGCAATACCAACAGGGCAGTGACTGCGGAGAAGACGAGGGTATGGCTGTCTGACTAGGGAGACTTCATTTGCTGCTTATTTGGAGAACAGCGACCTGTGCCTCTTGTGAAATATTCTCCTGCGATTTCTCCACCTATAAATAACTTGCTTCGGGTCTGATGGCTTCTAATCAGTGAATTATGATTGCCGGCTGGGCCTCAGTTATCAACAGCAGCATTTATGGGGCGTTTAATCCTCATAACGGCCCAGTGAAGTCAGAATCATAATAGCTTTCTTTTTACTCATGAGCAAACCAACACTAAGGGAGTTTAGATCACTTGCAAAAGACCGTCGAAGAATGCAAATAGAACGTTTCTTTTACTTATGTGAGGTTCTAGTCATTATACTGGTCTAGATGACTAAAAGAATGGAAAACAGTTTGTGGTCTCAACTCTTACAGGAGGCAGATAAATTCCTGGATGATAAGGACGCTGAGAGCTAACACAGGAAGCACCACATAGGTGTGCTATGAGATACAGAACACATTCGGTGTTTGAGGAAAACTTCAGCACTCGTAAGTAACAGAACAGACTGAAAGAGTTTGCTTTCTTGTGTAAATCTTGCTAGTGCAAACAGACAGTGCTCAGCTTCACTCTTTTAGCTCTAAAAGGCTGTCGTTCTTTGTAGCCACATTACAGCTTACTGCTATGCCACATGCGAAACTCTCTTCTCTTTTGCACAGGTAGTGTCAGAATAGACCTTACATTTATAGTCAGAGCTGTGTTTAGGAGCTTACTTATCTATTGTGACCACTTCCAAAAAAAAAAAAAAATACACACCAGAGAAAAACACTGAATAATTTTCTGGATACACGGAGTCCCATCGCCAGGTGTTTATAAGATCAGGTTATTATTTATAAACTCTTAATTTTAATGTATTTTAGCCACTGAAAATGTTTTGTCATTTTGAAATGTTTTAACATTTAGAAGCTTGGCATTTCATGTATTTCTAGATACACAGAACGGTTACATGAATTTATAGCATCAGCAGAGCCTTCTGTTGGTCTAGCTAAATTTAAGAATAACGTGTAGCATGCTTGGTCAGTCACTGAAGCTTTGGGCAGTGGGAATAGAAAACCAGGACACTGTCTGCCTGGCTTCTCTCTGCTAGGAACTTCTCTTCCCACTAAATTCACGTGGTTACTATAAATGCCACCATCTTTATAAGTGTAAGAGTTGATCTATTCAGGATGGGAGGAAGAGCCAAACTGGGTTAATGTTTTTATCCCACTGTTTGGCTTCACTGGCTAGGCTGGACTACTCGGAGTCTATCCTGTTTCTGGCTCGACTAAGCGAACTGCCGTTCACTCCCAGCGATAACTAGTGGGATTTAGCAACGATGCCACACACTGAAGGGCTCACTGCACCACAGGGCTGCTGCCCCTTCATGCACCAGTGGCAAAAGGAAAGACCACCTACGCTTCTGGCTGATTGAGTGGCTGGGGTTTCTACAATTCTGTCAAGTTGCATAATTTACTAAAACAGCTCATAGAACTTAGGAAAGTGTATACAGCATTTGCATATTAAATTTTATTATAACTGGGTGAGGTCTGGGAAGGCTCTAGCTTGGAGTTTCCAATCTCCCAAAGAAAAATTGGACATATCACCTTTCTGGCACATCAGTGTCCCCATTAGGGAGGACAGTTTTCTCAGCCTTAGTGTTCCTAGTTTTTATTGGGATTGTATTACATTGCTGCAAGTCACTAAATGGCCGTGTGACTATAGTAAATCACCATCTCGCTCCCCTCCTGGAGGGTCAGTTGCTGGAAATGCCAACTCCCTACTTATGTGTTTGGTCTTTCTAGTGACCAGCTTCCACCCTCAAGATAGCTATGGACTTCCCAGGAGCCATTTTATTGGCTTAACAAAGACACTGTTAAGAAGAAAATCAAAATCCCAAGAGTTTTTGAAGCTTTGTGTCAAAAACTGGAGACAAAGGATAGGTAAGTTCTACATTATGCTAGAGTCCATCTTTAGAAATTCTGGCATTGGATTTGAATGAGAGAATTCAATTTCTTCACACTCTTGCATCATGGGATATAAGCTTCAGGTTTGGAAGCTGCCTTTTCCCAAAAAGAAACAGGAGTCAATGTACAGGGAGAAAAAAGAAAAAAAAAAAAAAACAACAAAAAAACCAGCCAGGTACAATGAGAAGAGATCAATGGGGAAGGGAGTGAATCTTGAGACTGGAGTCCTTTTCCAGCTTTTCCCCCCTGTTCTTAGTGCATTTGACAGGTCATATTATTCATATTATTTTTAACTGATACCCTTTTCCTCTTTTGACTTTATCCAGTTGCAGGGGAGTTTTACAAATTCCTAACTGAACAATCCCCAGTACAGTGAGCAGGTAACCTTTGTAGGATAATACAAATATTATATATATTTGAATAACATTAAGCTTCAGACAAGGTTTATACTAGTTTATTCTACACTAGTCCAATTGCTGTTTTGTGCAAATGCTGATCTTGCTGACTCTTTAGAGTGAGTTGGTGTCAGTGTTGGAGGAGCATTCAACTTGGGCACCCAGATTTTGGGAACATATTTTCCTTAGTCACTTTCTAGGTGTTGGGACAAAATACTGGATAGCCACAATTTATAGGAGGATAGGTGTATTTTGGCTCACAGTTCCAGAAGGCTCAGTCCATGGTTGGTAGGTTGAAGCATGGCATGGTGGAAGGGCCTGCTGTGGAGGCAAGTTGTTTATGTCATAAAAGCCAGGAGGCAGAGAGAGGAAGGAGGATCCAGGGAGTGAGATGCATCCTTCCAGGTCTTGCCCCCTGTGACCACCTCCAGCCAGGCCCCATCTCCTGACAATAAGTCAGCTATAGCACCGCCATAATCCAGACACCTAAATGTCTGAGGCTTTGGGGACACCCCAGATCTAAACCAAAACAATACTAAAGCTCTTGGGAACACCAGATAGATATCATCTGACTTGATTCTGTACCTTACACATTCTCTTAAAGTATCTGTGAGTGTATGTTCAGTGTGGAATAGACTTCTCATATCTGCGGGTTTTGTGCATGCTGGTCTCTGCCTACAATGCTCTTTCCTGACCTGCTTTGGTTTTTTCACTAATATTAGGGTTCCTGAATGCCCTGTCTGAATGGCTCCCTTTCATCATCCTTTGTTTCTTTCTCCTGCTTTATTTTACTTTAAACAACTTAGCACTTGACATGTTGAGCTTTTCTTTGTTTTGTTTATTGTCCATTTGCTTCTTTAGAATGTAAAGTACACGACAGAAGGGCATGGTCTATTTCATACATTTTTAAATCTCAGCCTCCAGAAGAGGCATATTGTAGGTGCTAACACAGATTTCTTGAATAATAGATGAAATGAAGAAATGCTGCCACTTAGTACCTTTTGAATATGGAAAGATATTTTTTTGTGTGTGTGATTCTTATCTTCTGAATAAAACAAGGTAGAAACTTACTTTCTAATCTTTTTTTATAGTCAGAGCTGATCAGATTAACCCACACATACTCTGATTCAGGAAACAGCAACCTCTTCATGCCTCTATGAAGAGTGGTGTGTGTGTGTGTGTGTGTGTGTTTGTGCACACATAAAGGCCTAGTGCCTAATGTCTAGTGTTAGTAGTGTGAGCTGTAGTGCTTATACCTATTTATAGGTACACCTACTTGTACCTGTTTATATCTCTAGTGTTGTTCATAGTAGACTGGGGATATAGCTCAGCTGTATAGCACTGCCTGGCAAATGCGAAGTCCTGAGTTTGAGTCCTGGTACCAAAAAAGGGGAAGTTTAACAAAATAAAAAATTTCTATAGTATATATGAAATCTTATAAAGTAATTTAAAAATGAGTACAATCCAATATAACTGTTCCTTAGGATTAAACCCTGCTTAATGATTTCTCCCAAGTATGTAATAATCTAAATGACATTCATTATACTTTTAGAATTTCAATACATTGAAAAAAACATGTCAAATTGAACAATGAGATCACATTATACTATCATCAGAATAGTCAATACCCAAACATTGATAATACCAAATTTAAGGATGTGGAGCAGCAGGAACTCTTATTCCTTGCTGCTGAATGCAAAATGCACAGCTGCTTTGGAAGATTTGTTGGGGGTTTCTTACAAAACTAGACATACTTTAATTCAGTAAATGTGCTCATTGGTGTTTGCCCAAATAATTTTAAAATGTCTGACCACGTAGAAACCTGCAAATAGATGTTTATGACAGTTTTATTCATAACTGCTAGAGCTTAAAGCAATAAAGATATCCTTCAGCAGGTCAATGAGTAAATAACTGTGGTAAAAAAATAAATCAATGACTGTAGTAATCTAGACAATGGAATATTATTCTGTGTTCTACAGAAATGAGGTATAAAAAGATATAGAAGGAGCATAAATGCATATTTCTAAGTGAAAAAAGCCAATCTGAAAAATCTAGAAATGTGTGATTCCAACTGTATAGCATTCTGGAGAAGGTAAAGCTATAGAATAAAAATATCAGTAGCTGGTGGGGGTTAGAGGGAAATAGGGAAGAATAAGTGGAACACAGATAATTTTTAGTGTAACAAAACTACTCTGTGATACCATAAAGGTGAACATATATCATTATAAATTTGCTCAAGGTCATAGAACATACGGCATCAAAGTGAATACTGATGTATACTATGGGCTTTGGGTGATCATGATGTGTCGCGGGAGGGTCATCCATTGCAACAAGTCAGCACCCTGGTGGGGTTGTATCAAAGAGAGGAGGCTGTGAGTATGTCAGGGCAAGAAGCATTTGGGAAATCTCTGTTGGCCTCTCACTTTGCTCTGAACCTAAATCTATGTCGAGATAAATTATTATTTTTATTATAATAAATCACAAAAACTGCAAGTCAAAGTAATATGAACACATATACTGAGTTCATCTATATATAGTTATCCTTTTTGTGTGTGTTTTCATTTTTTATTAGTGATATTTATAGTATATCATAATATACTTCCTCAGGGGGAATTGGTACAAAGCTAATACTGAAAGAGTGAAACAAACATATGTTTTCTTATCCTGTCTCAGTGTGTTGTACTTGCGTTTCTATGGCAACACAGACATAGTAAAACAAACACTACAATTTGCCAATCAATTTCTATCAGAATTCTGGATCTCAAAGAACAAACTGTTATATAGGAAATATAGTTACCTTTAAAATTATCTCAATCACAATTCAAGACATCATTTCTCTTGCTGCGATTACCTATCTCAGGGTAAATTGCTACGGAGAAGGCAAAAGTCATTGAAGTTCAGTATTGGCAACATCTTTCATTTTCTCTTTACAGATAATAAATTTCATCTGTGATTTGGAATTCTCATTTTTTGTATGACTCAGCTTTCAAAGGGCTGTAATTTCCCAGTAAATTGCTGTTCATGCTCGTACCACAAAGCAAGTCCTTTCTTCTACAGTGATTTTCTTCTATTCCTTTTATAAGCATTTACATTTTTTAGCTGTTTGGAGTTTTTAACTTTTTAATCATTTTTTCACTATTTAGAAATGACTAGAAGAATTTATCCTTACGTGAAATTCTGTTTTTCTTGCCCTGCCCCCAAATGAGGAGTCCGGCAGAGGTTTGAGGACAATTTCATGATTGATGCGCCATCAACTTTTCTTGTTAGTGGTGATAGAATCCAGTAATTGACAAACACAGGCTCAATGTGTAGCATTACAATGACTTTTGGTGCTCATGGTTTAAGATGCCTGTGTGGCACTGCTGTCTCGTCCTGGCCTGTCCATGTACCCTGCCGCCGCCTCTGTGGCATTACCATGCTGAAAGGCACTGGGCACACAGAATTCTCAATGAAATGTAGCTCTCTAGCTGTATTGAGAATTTAAGAGCAGAGGTTTTGAGTCTTGTTAGGGAAAACTGATAGGATCAAATCCTTCATAGGAAATTTCCTGATCCCTAATGTCAAAAGACTAGTATTTCTTAGATTAATCACTTTCTTATGTAGAACCAAATAGCCAGCTGGTGGTGCATGCCTGTAATCCCAGCACTCAGGAGGCTGAGGCAGGAGTATCGCTGAGAGTTTGAGACCAACCTAGGCTACAAAGGGTGTTGAAGGCCAGCCAGCCTGAACTGCATAGTGAAACCCTGTTTTAAAAAACAAACAAACAAACACCACAAGAATCAAATAGTCAAGGACCACTGTATTGAAATAGTAGTTATATAGTTTATAGAATTAATAAATATGAAGTGCTACCCTGGGTGTTTGAGTGTTTCTTCTTGGCTTATTCAACAATAAATGGCTACTACTCTATAATTTTTCATGTTATGAATAAGTAAACTTAAAAATAAACACATGAACTCACTGTTTCCACATATCGTCGTTGATTCCTTAATCTGTCCTATCCAAGTTGTCACACAATGAAATTTAAACTTCCATCCTTGCTCAAATGAATTTAATATTGATCTATATAGGGAACCGGTTTTAAGTGTTGTTAAAATATACCTAGCTTTCATCTTGGCTCAAACTTTTCAAGACTAAATAAGTTGTCTCTCCCTTTGCATTGACCTGTGCAATTACTACAGAAACAGTTGACTTGGACAAGGCCAGAAGGGCCCCCTGACCTGAGCCCACTTTTTAGAGGATGTTGTACTTCACAAATACCCATTAGTTCTGAGAGAATGGTTTCCCATAATTCCTGCCCCTATATCCATGGAACAAAGGCCCTAATACACTAATGCCATGAAAGCTTGTAGATTGTGCCATGTACAGTGTCCAAGACAGGTACTAATTTGAGCTGAGGGAGAAAAATAGTTGAGAGAAAAGATAAGTTAACTTATAAATTTTTTTCTTCCTGATAGCATGAATATAATAGTTTCTTGAAAAGTGGAGCCCTGTTTTCCAGTAGCTCTAAGTGATTTGTTCCCAAATTTCTCATTGTTATGAACTGAAATGTACCACCTGTCCCATTTCACAAGTTGAGGCCATAACTACCACTGTGACTCTTTGTCAATACGGCCTATATGGATGTAATCAATGTTAAGTGAAGTCATAGGATGGGGCACTAATCCCACACAATTAGTGCCTTAAAAAGAGACAGACAACAATGGCACATGCGCACTCATCACTCCTCCTTCTCCCCATCCCTCCTCAGAGGAAAAAGTCTTGTGAAGACAGATCAGGAAGGTGGCTGTCTGCAACACTAGAACATAAGCCTTGCCAGACACTAGAATTTGTGGATCTTAATTTAGAACTTACAGTCTTTAAAACTGTGAGACATGCATTCTTGGTGTTTTAACTATATGACCTACATGATAGCCTGAGCTGAATGATATAGTTGTCCTCTTAATTCTGGATTTATTGACTGTCATAAATTAGTGAGATGTGCCTAATAGTTGCACTTGGCATGTGAATAGGATTTTGCAATGTTAAATTATTCATATTACTTTAAAATTTGTATACATGTAGGTCTAGCAGAGACATGTAAAACATGACAATGATTATGGTGGCAAGTAGATGGAAATTTAGCACTTCAATTGTGAAGGGTTTTACTTTTATTAAAATGTTTAATAAGATATCAGTATATTTTCCAAAATTAAACTTTCATAAAACAAATAAGGAAAGGAAGAAGTTAAATTATCATTATTCACAAATGACATGATACTCTACACAGAAGACCGCAAAAACTCCACCATAACACTTCTAGACTTAATAACCAAATCCAGTAGCATAGCTGGATACAAAGTCAGTGCTCAAAAATCAATAGCATTCCTGTACACGAGCAATAAACTCATTGAGAGAGAAATTAAGGAAACCACACTCTTCACAGTAGAATCCCTCAAGATAAAATACTTAGGGATTAATCTAACAAAGGAAGTAAAGAATCAATATATTGAAAATTACAGGGAAGGGTATATAGTTCAGTGGCATAGAGCCTGCCTGGAAAGTGTGAAGTCCTGAGTTTGTGGGTACCAAAAAACAATTAAAAAATCTGTCTTTATATTGAAAAGTACAGTACTCTGAAAAAGGTGATAAAAATGATACCAGAAAATAGAAAGATATCTTTTGCATATGGATAGGAAGAATCAACATAGTGAAAATGGCCAAACTCCCAAAATTGTTATACAGGTATAATGCAATCCCAATCAAAATACCATTAGTATACCTCACAGAGCTAGAGAAAACATTCGTAAAAACTCATCTGGAGCCAGAAGAGACCGAGATTAGCAAAAGCAATCCTGGGCAACAAAGGCAAGGCAGGAGGCATCACAGTCCCTAACTTGATATTATACTACAAAGCTACTGTGAAAAAATCAGCATGGTACTGGCCAAAAAAAAACAGACTTGAGGACCAGTGAAGCAGCCACCTTATCTTTGACAAAGGGGCCAAACATGTTCACTGGGAGAAAGATAGCTCCTTTAATAAACAGTGCTGGAAAAACTGGCTCTCCATATGCTGAAGACTAAAACTAGACCCATGCCTATCATCACGCACTAAAGTCAAAATGGATCAAAGATTTAAATATTAAAACAGAAACACTGAGTCTACTGGAAAAGAAAGTAGGTAGAAATCTTGAAGATATAGGGGTAGGCAGAGAGGTCATGAACAAAACCCAGATTGCACTGGAAATACTTCAAAGAGTCAACAACTGAGATCTCATTAAAAAGCTTTTGCATATCAAAAGAAATCACCAACAGAGTGATAAGACAACCCGCAGAGTGGCAAAAAATTTTAGCCAATTGTCTTTCAGACAAAGAACTTCTATCTAGAACATATAAAGAATTGAAAAAAAATCAGACCACCCAAATTCAAAGACCCATTCCAAAAATGGACATCTGAGATGAATATGTACTTCTCAGATGAAACACAAATGGCAAATAAATGTATGGAAAAATCTTCAGCATCACTGGTCACTCAAGGAATGCAAATTAAAGCAACACTGAGATTCCATCAACCAATAACAAATGCTGGAGGGTTTGTGAAGAAAAGGAACACTTTTCCTGTTTGTGGAAGTGTAGACTTGTCCAACCACTGTGGAAATCAGTGTGGAGATGCTTCAAAAAACTAGGAGTAGAGGTTCCACTTAACCCAGCTATTCCCCTTCTGGGTATCTTCCCAGAAGAATTAAGCATCATACCACAATGATATATGTACACCCATATTTATAGCAGCACAATTTGTTATACTAAATCTTGAAACAACCCACATGCCCATCAACCAAGGAATGGATAAAAAAGATGTAGTATTTCTATATAATGGAGTACTACTCAGTTATAAAGAAGGTTAAACTTCAGGCTTTCATAGGTAAATGGATGCAACTTGAAACCATACTCATAAGTGAAATAAACCAGACTCACAAGTGTAAACATCATATTGTCTCTCTGGTGTGAGAAACTAAAAGTGTAAATAAGTTCTAAAATGTATAATAGATATTGTGAGATGGGAAGAAATTGTTCAAAAGGAAAAAGGAACTAGGATGTGTGAAAGAGGAAAGAACAGTAGGGAAAAGGGAAAAAATATAAGTCATTTATACTATTAGTGTCTCTTAGTTCATTAAAAAGGAAGATTTGTGCTAATATTGATTGAAGAAATTTTTATGCCCATATCTTTTACCCTGAGTAACTACTTTAAAAATATTAAATGTAATGTGTTAACTATTGTTATTCTCCTATTATTTTGTTATGAAATTCTGTTTTAGCTTTTTCCACATAAAATAAAAAAATAAATTTTGGTGTATTTCCACATTTTGATTTAAATTTTAATATTTACTATCATTTTATTTGGTCTTTTAATGTTAATATAGTTTTTGAATATTTTATAAGAAAAAAAAACACACATGAAAAGTGATTTGAAATTGCAAGTTGAATGTCCCTTATCTGAAATTCTTGAGATCATAAGTATTTTGGATTTTGGAATATTTGCACATGCATAATAAGCTCTTGTGGGAATGCGACCCAACCCAAAACAGAAAATTCATTTGTTTTATATATACCTTATGTACATAGCCTGAAGATAATCTCATTTAATACTTTTGGTGTGTCTGTGTTATGCTTACAATTTGCTTCAGAAGGTCAGGTATGGAGTTTTCCACCATATTGGTGCTTGGAAACTTTCAGAGTTTGGAAAATTTTAGATTTCAGATTTCCAGATTGAGATATTCAACTTGCATTGAAATTTAGGATTTTTTTTTTACCTTTGGAAACCAACATTTTATTTTTTTAATTCTTTATATTGGGGGTCATCAGACTGTTACCAGTGCGGTGAAATCTGGCCTATCATTTGTCTTTACATATATTCTTATCCAAATGCATGTTTTTCATGTTTTGCTAAACAATCTATTTCTGTTTTCATGTCAAAGCACCAGAACCCAGCAATTGCCACGGACACTGTATGATCTGCAAAGCTAACAGCAATTACTGGTTCTTTACCAGATAAAAATTGCTGACCTGCTTTAGTTCATCAAGAATGTGTTCAATTTTAAATCATGACAATAATATACAATACAGAAGCAGAACTTCAAGAAGAATAAACGCTAAAAAATAAGAAAAAATGTTCAATCTGAAATAACTGGAAGCTAAGAAAGCGAGCAGAATTTTATAGGGCACAACTCAAATAAAACTTAGAAGTAGAACATTACAAAGTCTTAAAGATTTGCTAAAAATGAGCAACAAAATTATTCTTATCAATTTCACAAATGAAACTGGTCAGATAGTTTGCAATGTCAAATTTTTCATTAAATGAAACTAAGCACCGATTGCAGTGACAATAAAAAACAAAATGATGCATATCAAATTTATAATTTAAAGACAGCAAATAGCACTTTGGTCTGCTCATTACAACCAGAGGAAAACTACATTCATAAAATTTGAAAATTTGGCAAGAAAGTCAAAACCTCTGTGTATTGGATGGCAATTCTGGAAAATGGCTGCTATATCTTGACACGAATGAGACTGTTTCTAATGAAGCACAATCTGATTCAAATCAATCATTACAATTTTCCATTTCAAAAAACATGGCACAAATTTATATTTCATTTTAAACCCAAGTTCTTTCAAACTGTGAAAGAAGCTGTTACATTTTAAATCCAAAGACAAAGTATCTTATTACTATTACATATTTTTCAACCAGTATCTATGATTGATTCTGGCAAATGAAGGTATTCGTAGTGGTAAGCTCATTCTTGATTAAAACAACATGAAGTGTCCTGTGCTCAAGAAATTTAGCATTACTAGAATTGAAAAAAAAAAAGTGAAAAAAATTGATATTTTTCAGTAAAGAAGTAAGTATAAAACAAAAGGCAAAACATTGTTATAACGTCCATAAGAGAATATTAAAAGGTGTTAGTTTGGTCCAGTGTTTAGTCAAGCACAATAAAGATTATTACTGCATTAATATTTATAGAAATGGTAAAATTTTAAGCTTAGTATAATGACATCCAAATTTGTTAATTGTATGGCTGGCCATATAGTATGATTTAAAAATAATTAAAACTATGATTTCTCACCTGAATGGAGATTCAAATAATCTGTTGGATAAGAAAGTGAGCAAAGAAAACACATTTAAAAAGTAAATCTTACCTTCACTCAGGGGCACAGCGCTTGCCTGGCAAGCACAAGGTTATGAGTTCAATTCCCGGTACTGGAAGAAAAGCAAAACAAAACAAACAAACCAACCAACCAACCAAAAAAAACCCCTGAAAGTCTGAAGTTTACACTGAAAAAGTAAATCCAAGTAAAAAGTAAATGAACTGTATTTTAAAAGTCTTGTTAAGAAGCTAATAAAAATAAAATTATAATTTTTAATAGAAAAGAATTATGACATTAATTTTGAATGTGTACTACCCATGTTGCTTGCTATTTTAGCAGAAGATAATGACCACTCCTCATAAAAGAAATGTTTGACTATTCATTTTTTAAAAAATCAAATAATTTTAACAAGAAACTTTAGAGATTTTCCTAAATTGATACACTGCATTTGTATATATATATATAAACATATATATGTATATAAATATATATATAAATATATATATAAATATATAATATATATTATATACATATATATATTTATATATATTATATATAAATATATAATATATATTTAGAATAGCAATATATATTATATATTATATAAATATATATATAAATATATATATATAAATATATATATATATAAATATACAACAAATATGACGTTTCTTTAAATTGAAAGAAAATTACAAGAAATAAAAACATTTCCTCGGTTATGCAGAAAGGTTCATATACAGATATTTCCCATACTGATTCCTGTAGACTATTATATGATTATTAGAAAACAAGTTATGATCTCAACTGAAGATAGATTGGAAATTTTGGTTCTTTTTATAATATTCAATATTTTGAAAATTAGAAGAAGAACCTAGAGATACTGTAATAACTATAGATACTGCTGCAAGACACTTCAAAAATCTCTAAAAGCAATAGAGACATATCTGACTTATGTAAGAGACTATATCTTATATCTGAATAAACTGTTTCATATTATTTTGGTAATACTTTATCACCAATATCACTACTATAATATTTGAACATACTTTCCTAATTTCACATCCTATTTCAAAATGAAAATATTGCTTTAAAATTTTGTTGACAATTTGAAAGTGTTATTGCCAACTGCTACTGCCTCGACGAAGCAGTTTCTCCAAATGAAAAAGAACAAAAAGTTATTTAAAAACTTCAAGGACTCAGGCAAGTATATCTGATTTGTTTGTCAGTAGAAGATAGCTCAGATGAACACAGCATAAGTGGTCAATTTATAGAAATTCTATGAGATGAACATGGATTTTTAAATTAATTTTGTTTGTATTTTATCATTCATACTTTGTTAGTCCATGAACAGAACACTCAGATTTCCACAACAAAAGTTAAACTCAGTTTTTAAAAAATATTTTGTCAATCTTCAGTCATATACAACAACCACAGATTCACGTGTGCTTTTCAGTTTTTAAGTTAGGAAGGTGTATTTGTGAAGGTAGGAGAATAGCACATATTAACATCTGATTTAACAGATTGGTAGCCTGTGTAAAGCTTAAATGTTTAGAAGCAAAGGCTTCCATGTCAGTCTTCCTTCCAGCCTTTCTCTGTGAAGAGCAAGCCTCCCTTCTTCATGGTTATCCCAGGATGAGTTAAAAACGTGATAGCAAAGTGACCATAAGTGAGGGGATGCGCTATTGTTTCTGTTTAGCCGTCTCTTTTCTAATGCTACATTTCAAATATGGTCGCCAATTCTAAGAAGTGGGGCTATTGCTGTGTTCTCCAATTGCATATTTTCCCCCTAATTTGGTGCCTTTCTTGACTGAAAAAGATGTTTTGCCTTTAAATGAATTCAAGCAAGTACCGCAGTTTCCCTCTGTTAAAAATCGAAAGAATTTGATTTTGGCTTTTTTCCTCCTGCTTCCAGGAAGGAGCAATGTCCTGCCATCTATGAGAATCAGCAGCCTATCACAACCCAGACCTATTAAACTGAATGATTGTAATAATGGAGATGCTATAATTTTTAAGGCGTTATTGCCTATCTCATATGCCAAAGTTGTTAAAAAAGAACAAAAGCCTATTATATTGGATGTGTGACACCAAATCATTTTTTAATGCGTGATTAATTGTGGGAGCTTGGGCTTCCCAGTACGTGCAGTAAGTTATATTCCATGGGAACTTTCTCAGCATGTGTCCAGCATTATAAACAAAAAGTTAAAGTACAGCTCATATTCGCCCTGGCCTTCATTAGCGTAGCAAAGCAGGCAGAGCTAACCACATTTTACGTAAAAATATTTTAGAGATCTGTGACTGCTTACAGTCACACTATTCAACCTGTGGGTACAAACTCAAAGGTGTAGAAATGATCTCTGCTTATAGGCCTATCACCAAAATGTGTTCTTCAATAATTATTATTTTTCCTCAGCCTCACATTACCCTTGAGCCCATCCAGGTGGTTTCTGAATGCCAAGGGTAATTTAAAATTGAATTCATGCACACTCTTTTTTAGTGCGTAAGGATAAATGAGTAGAAATGTCCTTACCACTCATTTGATATTTTGTCAATTTGTTTACCTTTAACTAACCTGAAGAATACCACAAATGTGAGTTTGGCGGGGCCTTGTGAGCTAAAATCCACTTTGGAAAAAACATAAACCTCAAATGTCTTGCCAAAGGTATTTAGAAATAATATATTTCTCAAAAGATTAAAGCTGAAAATCCAAAGTAACTAAAGTTTATTCCAACAATACTGTTTAGTAGAAGTCTGATATATAGAACATTTGCTTATATATGACATTCATTAAAATAGAAAATGTTTTATTTAAAGGCCCATAAAGTGACGTTTCCTCTATGTAATATTTTCCTGCATGTAATATTCAGAAGTGTAGAGCCCTGGAAAATATTACAAAGGACTTTCCGTGCAGATCTGTGCTTGTTGTTAGATTCATTTTGGATTGTTCTTCTGGTTGTCATTTCACAGATTCGGTGTATATATTATTATATATTTGGATAAAAGACATATCATATACCATCAATAGGAAGTGCAGGAGAAAGCTTACATTCTTGGGAGAAAGCCTTTGAACACACGTTTTGTTGTGATAAAGCTTCAGTCGTGCCTTTTCATTTCTCTTCCCAGTGAAACTTGTCATGTACACACACTGATGCCTGTTACTCCTGGGACATTCTGTAAAGGATCTGATCATGGCAAACTCTTCTTTGTAAATTTAAGTAAATCTTTCCAATTCAGGAAATAACCTTGCCTACCTGCTTTATTTCTAAACTCAATTCTAAAGGCAAAGACTGTATTTTAAAAAATAATCAATTGGTATTGCTATGGCATGATTTAACAGTGTCTATCAGCCTAGCAAATGATTCCATTAGACAATTAAAACAGTTTTCAATATTCATACAGGGCTGTCTAGTTCTTGTTATGGATTTCAAGGTATAAATGTACCATGAAGTTCACGCAGAGTTGATCTACCTTCTGTTACTCTATTATTGTGTGTGTGTTTTGAAGCAAATGCTAACTCAGAAGCACTTTCTCTTATTCAGTTAAAGATATTTTTGGCTGCCTACTATTTTCGCATGATGGTAAACACTATATAAAAAAATAACCTTATCGTTACCTGTTTGAGGTTCCATACATGTAACAGGGATTTATAGTAGACTATGATGAGGGTTGATACCAGTAGGGGTACAAGATGTGACAGAGACGGACAGCAAGGTGGGGAGACCCGACGTACTTTATGGAACTAGAGAAGGTGAGTGTGGTGGGTGGGATTTAACCTGAAACCTAAAGGGTGATAGGGACAAGCTAAGGCAAAGGGGTTGAAAGATAAGAAGACTCACAGAAGAAACAGTTTGCAAAAGCTCAAGAGGCCAGACAGAATATGTTGGGCTCAAGGAACCAAAAGTTTGAGGTCAAATTTGAGGGAGAAGAAGGGAAACTGTAATGCCAGCTTTCATATCTCTTCTCAGCATGTTTCATGCCAAGAAAATTATTTTAAATGTTAGCTAAGGTAACCCATAATAAAAAGGTACATCTGCTAAGCCAATTATGGAATTGATTTCAAGCTTAACTGTACCATTGCACATTTAGAGTTCGTTGCCTGTTTAATCTTGCCAGGCTTGGAATCCAGATCTGCTCAGTGCAAGGAGAGGTTTTTAAATGGTCCCTCGTGATGATTCCAAGAGGATTTTGTCCACGCTGAAAGCTTGCACAATCGAACCTAACTTTGGGTTTAGGACATGAGCACACATGTGGACAATGAAGCTCATGCACAAATAATCTACCTTCTGTTGCAATAAATCTCCTTTCTCTTCTGCCTTGGAAATAGAAAAGGTGCCCACAGAAAGAGCTCCATGCATGTTGCAGTATGCTTCTGTGTGTTCTCTTCAGACAGGGTTTCTGTGCTAACCTTGGAGTGTTGCTCAGCCCCACTTCCTGGGAGAGCACGTCAGTAGGGCCATGGTGAGGACGGGAAGAATGAAGGCTGTGACTCAGAGGTTCTGGGTGCTTTGATTTCTTAGGTTGGAGAGTAGGGAGAGAGATAATGGAATCCAGGTGTGTGACCTGCACGCAGGCTTGAACCTTTTCCTTTTCAAAGCAAAGAAAGAGAGGGCTTACTGTCACTCTGGGAGAGAGCCCATAGGGTTGCTACCAATTCTGGTGGCATCCAAGGTGGAGCATCGCTTGGGGCAGTGTTTTTAGAGATGATGGCACAAAAATCTGGCAAGGCTTCCTGACATGGCTTGTAGTCCATAAAGATGGAGCCATTATGATCTCACCCACTGTGACCTCAAAGTCTTTCTTTCAAGGAGTGTGTCAGGAAGCTCAGTTGGCAGGAGGGCAGTAGCTGACCCAGGAAGTGATTAATAACAAATGAACACAGATAACATTAGCTGAAAACCACTAACAGGCACTAACTTAATCCTTGCACCAAGTCTAAGAGCTAAGTACCATCCTCATGACCAAATCACAGATTTGAAAATTAAGGCAGAGAGATGTTAAAAGCTTGTCTAAAGTCCCAAAGCAAATAAGGAACAGAGCTTTTTAGCTTTTCTGAAAATTACTATATGTTTGCAATACATGGTGTTTACATGTGTTTGGGGTACTTGGCACATACATAAAATATATCTTTGATCATTTTTGATCATTTTTTTTCCTCTACCACCTTCTCCTGATCCCCTTCTTCATCTCCAAAAAACCTGGGATTTGGACACATGACACCAGCAAAGTTTATGTAAAACATCACTTTGGGCATAACACTTCGTCCATGTGATGCCCAAAGAGATGCGAGCAAGAGAGAGGACAGAAGATCACATTTTGACAAGACGGCCTAGTCTAGCATCACAGATACACCAACCCCAGGAGAGGGAATTTTAGGATAAAGAAAGAAATGAAGATCTTCCCATGTGAAAGCTCATGTTTCTCCTTTCATCATGTCGTTTGTGCTGCATTGTTCAAGAACGTTTTCCAAGCAGTTTGAAACTTGGGGTTGACTTTGTTAGTGGGAGTCATGTATGTGGTCGGGTAGGAGTTTCTCCTTGACTGATTCACAGTGTTTAAGAGTCTAGTACTAAATAATTAATTCTTTGACTGTTGAACAGTTTTTATTTTATAGGACTGTCTCTTCGAATATAAAAATTCCTTTTGCAGGATAAATTCCAATCCTTTGAAAGGAAGAAAACTATATATTACGGTACCCTGAAAAAAAGTATCCAGAGAATAGAAGTTTAAGGATAGCAGGAAAGGGAAGAGAATTAGGCAGAAGGGTTTCCCTGAAAAAGTGTCAGTGAGAAATTGCTTGTAGAAATCATTGCATTTATATGTGGTAGCCTGATGAGATATTTTCATAAAATTACAATCAGCAATATACACAGATTATATGGGCATGTTCTTTAGAGACACGGTTTTTAAAAGATTGTTGACTTTCTATTATTTCAAGAAAAAAATTATTTAGAAACTCTGTTAACTATTACAAGTACAGTCATGCTTTTTGAAACTATTATGCTCTTGATAATGATAAGACAAGTTACTTTGAAATTTGTCTGAATGATACTAGTAGGTCACTATGGAGAAGATGGTATAGCATCATAAATAAACTGTGTGTCTTGGAAACAATCAAATATCTGTTCAAACTGTGGTTATGTTAATGATTGTATGCTAACAGTAAAAGCTGCTGATCTCTGCTATGATTTAGATCTAAAATTTCCTTCAAAAGTCTCATGTGTTCAGAGTTAGGGTTTTTAGAATGCAATTGGATAGGGCAGGGGATGTGGCTAGTGGCAGAGCTCTTGCCTTGCTTGTATAAGGCCCTGTGTATGATCCCCAGCACCACAAACAAAAAATAAAAAACCCTAACTCTCTTAAATTAAAAAAAATGCAATTGGATCATGAGGACACTGACTCATGATGAGTTCATAGCCCAATATAATGCTAAGAGGTGGGACCTCGTTGTGGGACGTGGATCACTGAAGTCATAGCTTTGGAAGGTCTCTCTCTCTCTGGTTCTTCCCCTGTTACTGTTTCCTGGCTGCCAAGAGGTAGTCAGTTTTCTTCTTCCAGGCCTTTCCAGCATGTTTCTCCTTTGGAGCCATCCAACCGCGGACTGAAACCTCTGAAACTGTGAACCATAATAAACCTTACTTTAAGTTGTGTATGTCAGCCATTTTATTCCAGCATGAAAGGCTGACTAACACAGTGTCTAACTCTAATGTTGAATTTTCCACACATTAATAAGAATATATTAGTTTTACTATTTTCTTTTCTGGTTGTGTCTATTACTCTGGTTTTTGAGTTACAATTAATGAAAAATTAATATCTTATGGCATAGGTAAATATAAAAAATCAGATTTGACATGTTAGGAGCTTACGAGTGTAATTATTTAAAATGTGCAAAATGTTATAAAAGAATCATGACCTTTCTGGGTGTGGTGGAGCATCCCAGCACTCAGGAGGTTAAGGCAGGAGAGCTATAGACTCAAGGCCACTCTAGGCTACAGAATTATTCCCTAAAAAACAAAAAAAGCAAAGCTGATCCATGGCCTAGTTTAAAATAATGCATAATTGAAATGTGAGGTTCAGAATACCTGTGGACTAATGCAGAAGTCTATTTCTGAGCTGGCTCTTTGGTGGTGAAAAAAATAACGAGGCAATAACTGTGACTGTCTTTCCTCTGTTGTAAAATAATGAGAACTAATAACACTTTTATATACCTTGTAGGGATTCAGCGAGAATGAAAGCCCTTTTCCTCTTTCATGGATAAGATGCTACAACTCAATCTTGTCATCTCTGCTCACCCGTCAGGAGAAAGTGTGGTGAAATGGACAGAGGCTGTCTCTTAATTCCACAAAATCCTGGAACTGTATTACAGTATATAGGTACAGTTTTTTGCATAAGGGGTTGACATCTTTATTCAAATTTTCAATCCTCCCTGAGCCAGTGTTAAGAACCATTGGCTGGAGGAGGTATTTTCTGTATTCTTTCCAAAATAATCTAAAAGTTGCAGAAATAACTCCACAAGCTGCTTGCCTGATGGAAATTTCATTATTTTGGTTCTTAGAATTTATGGAGCACAGATTCAGGAGCAAAGAAAATGTAGCTCTACCTGGAACACAAGTTCTTTGCTAGTCTTGCCCATCAGGGTCTTACACTTTGAGTCACTTGCCGCACCTTAAATTTGACTTGAAAATTCAAGTAATGTTCTATTTCCATGGTGTGGAACAAAATGTCAAAAATAATATTTACATAACATTCTGGATGTGCTGCATGGAATATGGGTGAGACTAAATGGATTTCAGTGAAAAACTGATTTCATTTTCTTTGCATAAGAAAAATAAAAAGCAAAGACTAAAATGGCATCCAATATTAAATTATTAAATATTGAATTTGTAAATCCCTTTCAAGTAAAATATTTAAAAGATAAAAAAACATTTTAGCAAGAAAACTTGAGCTTGCTTTAACTCATCAGGTTGAATATTTGAAAAGACTACATGAAAATTTTGATGAACACTTGTAGACAAAAACTTTTCAATTTTTTATATTTCTCTTTGATGAGAAATTTAATTCAAACAAGTTTAGAAAAATTTGCTATCATCCGAAGAAAATAGTAAAAGTTTTCACCATAAAGAAATGATAAATGTTTGAGGAGATACACATGTTTAACCTGACTTAAACATTACACCACGTATATGTGTCATTATACATCACATATGACCTCATTAATGTGTGCAATTTTCATGTTTTTGGGTAGCTGATAAAAGTAACCTAATTTAAAGAAAGTAGGTATTGAAATAATGTTTTAAATTACTTAGTAATTTTCCTTTCCTTTCACTGAAAATGTACATAATTTCTAAATCAAATGGAACATTTTCCAAATAATTAAGCTTTAACTTTGAGGATATTCCTGCATTGCTGGAACACTGTTTATAAAGCCAGCTTGGACAACACTAGATGAACCATTAACTACCCTGGGATAGAATTCAACATATGTAAAGATTCACAGTCAGGACCATCAACAGTTCTTGATCATGCCAGGGCCTACTGTCCTTTTCCATCTCTACTGCCCACCCCTTGACAAGAGCTTTAGCTCTGTGTCTTTCTACTTGAGGTCAAGTGATGCAAACATCTTTGCAGCTCCTTGCTTGCTGTGTGGCTGCCATTTGTAAGGTAGATGTCCAGCTGGTAGTATACTTCTTCAGCCAGCTTCTAAGCATGGAGGAGGGCTAGGAAGCACTGGATGATGCTTATTCTTCTGGTTGCCTCTAAGGACAAGTTGGGAACGCATAAGACATCAACCCAGGATGAAGCAGCTTCATGCCAGAAACTATGGCTCAGGAGCTCTGAACATCCTAGGACCTGAGGTTGAGAAGAAGAATATCTATACTTAGGAAACCTGGTAGGAACACTCTGAACCAGTGATTCACAAACATTGGTGTGCAGACAATCACCTGCAAGCAACAGCCTCAAGGTTGTTGAAACACGAAACAATCCATCAACAGTTTCTGATTCAGTCGGTATCTGAGAATTTGTTTTCTGAGGAACATTTGGATGACATTGACGCTGGTGACAGGGAACAATAACACTTTGAGAACTACTGTTGTGGAACATGGTCTATCTGATAAGATGTAATAAATATTTCCAATTTCCTTAGATAAATGTATGAAATTAATCTTTTGAAACCTGTATTTTTCTATCTTCAAGAAGATTTTAGAGTATATGGAAAATTCTTACCACACGTAAATTTAAAATGTGCAATTTTGAAATGGGAGAGCAACCTGTGTAAAATAATCTGAAGCAGTTCCTCTGAAACACCAATTTGAATTTCATGTGATACTGCCACGATGTGTGTGTGTGTATGAATTTGTAGTTCATTGCTGCAAGTGAATCTAGGCCAGAATTGGAGGCCAGAATCGACCACTTAGACCATCCTTGCTCTTCATGAATATTGTACAATTTAAATAAGTAATTATATATTCTGAGGCTGGACTTATAAATGCAAATGGCTGACTCATCCAGAGAAGCAATGGGCAAGTGAGCAGAGCAATCTGGGTGGAGAACGTGGGGAACTTGCCATTTGAGGAACACAGCCTTACAGAAGTCCAGCTGATGGCTCCCCGATAGGAATGCAGATTGCTATGCCTTGTCTTCCAATTTGCAGGAGAGCCTAGCAATCCAGATTTTCTCATGAACACCACCCTCTTTAATGTCAGCTCCCTGAAGGCCCAACAAAATATATTTTCAAGCCAAATATAAATTTGTTTTCACTGTCAAATAATATCCTACAATTTGAGCACTAGAGAAGATTTTGAAAACATTGCCTTTGTGAATGTCAGATACTCACTGTTCAATATATTGTAAAATCGTTTGCTGTAGTTTAAATATGTGACTGACCTTTAACAGGGGTTTTATTTTAACGAAGGAAAAGAAGTGTACTATGGAATTTCATTCTTGGGGCATGAGATGGAGTGTAGGAGGTTCTCTGTAGAATAACTACAGCAAACCTTTAAAAATATGCATTCAGTACACTGTGCCAAGCAAAGATTGTATACTCTGTGGTGTTCCTTATCATTATTCACATTATTTTTCTAGACTGAAAATCAGCTTTGGAAACAAATCACAAGTTGGTGAAAGCAGATATAATTTTTCTAAAATAGAACAATTTTTCAATGGAATATTTTTATCCAAAGGCTAAAGTGGCTGTGTGACAGCTCAGGTGTTTATGGTCAGCTGGCAATTATCTAGAAGTAGGCTGTTGGATTTTCTTATTCTTTCCTTTGCATCCCCTCTATTTGATTGCTTGTACTGCTGCTATCATCAGCCTGGTAAATAAAACCAGGTCTTTTAAGAAACAGTTGAGGAGCTCTTACAATCTCAGGCTTAATTCAAATTAGATTTTTCTGTTTTTTTTTTTTTTTTTTTTCCCGGTACTAGGAATCAAACTCAGGACCTTGCACTTTCCAGGCAGGCACTTGTGCCACTGAGCTATATCCCCGGCACTACAGGCTTAATTCAAAATTAAGATTTTTGTGCTTTTTTCATTTATACATTTTCCCACTAATCCTATTTTCATTTAAGTAGTTAAAGATGAGTAGGATTCATTTTTTTTCTTTCCAAAGTACCCAGGTTTTCTGGCATTTTATCTTGTAGAGGAAAATTCCCAATCTTTTTATAGAGGAAGCAGGAAGATTAAATGAGTGGGAGCTAACCATAAGGCCAGTACATGGTGGAGTCAGGTAGCAGCAGCCTTGATAAATCACCTCACAGCTCTGTGCCTCAATTTTCTTATAAAGAAAATGAATTAGATGGACAAAATTTTATTGTGATTTTGTTTGTAATTTTTGACAACTGTGTAGCCTCAGTAATTGTATTCATCTAGAACAATGTAACATGCTGCATTTCATATCCACAGGCATTATGTCACATATATATGTGCCTTATGGTGTCTGAGACATAGATGCTGGGTAATCTAAAAAATTCTACTTCAATCTAAGTTACATGTAGGCAGTATTAGTGTTAGGAGGGAAGAGATGACATAAAATACCAAACCACTGAAAAAGAGGTGATATTTTAAATCAGAAGAATTACTAAATAGTGAGACTACTTTTTGGAATGACATCAATGATATTCTAAGAAAAAGAACCTGGAAACTATACTTATATTTCACAAAATAGACTTTAAACCAGAATCAGTTAGAAGAGACAAAGATTGTCATTCCATATTGATTGAGGGAATAATTCAACAAGAAAATATAATTACATACACACCAAATTTTTGAGCAGCACATTTTATAAAACAAGCATCACTAGAATGAAAAGAAAGATATACCCAACTCTTATGGATTGTATCTAGATGGCCCCCCAAAGCCTCATGTAGTCATAGGTGGTGAGTTTCTAAGGTGGCTGGATTAGGGTGTGTGAATGTGGACTACAGGTGTGATAATGGGTTTAAAAGTGTGGATAATGGAAGCCCCACACAGAGTATGGGTGAGTTAATTTGCTTGTAGCCTGGATAGAACAGAAAGGGCAGAAAGAATGCAGGCTTGCTGCTTCTACTCCTCCCTGTTGCCTCCCACTCAGTGACTTCTTCTTCCTCTGTGATGCCTTTCTGCAACATTGTGCATCCTTGGAACTGCCTTGGGCTGAAGCCTTTACAAACTGTGAGCTAAATAAACTTTTCCCCCTTTAGCTTGTGCATGTTGGGTATTTTGTCTCAGCAAGGAGAATAGTAACTAAGATATCCACCAATACAATATGGTGGATAGCTTTTATTTTCCACTTTCATCAACAGATAGATCATGAAGACAAAAAGTCACAGTCAATGGATTAATAAATATCTACATGCTATTTTACGTCATCAACAAATATTTTTTCTTCCAAAATAAATAATATATTTGGCCATAAACAACTATTAAGAAATTTAAAAAATTAAAGGAATTACTTGTACCTTATCAGATTATAATGACATGAAAGTAGAAATTAACAGCAAGAGAAACTACAGAAATATTATAAACGCAGAGACTGAACAACACACTAGTAAATGAACACATTAATAAATGAACACACTAATAAATTTCTTTCTTGAAGAAATTAGTGGGGAAATTTAAAAAATTTTAGAACTAAAAATCAAAATGGAAAGGCAACATACCAGATCTTGTGGGAAAGAGAGAAATAGCATTAAGAGAAAAGCTGAAAGCCAACATCAAAACAAAACAAAAAAACAAAAGGCAATGAGATCTCAAATAAATAACCTAACAATGATGCTCATGGTACCAGAAAAACAAGAACAAAATAAACCACAATCAGTGGGAGGGAAGAGCTAAAAGATCAGAGCCGAATAGATTCAAAGGACAATACAAAGATTCAGCAAAACCATGAGTTGGTTCCTTGAAAAGATAAATAAATAAAATTGATAAGCTTTAAGCCAAACTAATCAAAAGAGAGAGAAGACCCAAATAAATAAAGTTGCAGTTGAAAAAGGATACATTGCACTGAAATTCAAACTATCATTAGGGCATATTTTGAAAACCTATTTTCCAATGAATTGGAAAATCTAGAAGAAATGGACAAATTGCTGGACTCCTATAGCCTACTAAGACTGAACCAAGGAGATATTAAAAAACTTCAAGAAATCACTAACAAAGTGATAGGATTGAAACAGGAGTAAAAGGTCTCCCAACAAAGAAAGTGAGGATCTGGATGGAGTCATTATAAATTTTAAGAACTAATGCTAATGTTTCCTCAAATTTTCCCAAGAAATAGAAAGGGAGAAACCCTTCTAAACTTATTCTATGAAGGTTGCTTTTTCAATCCTAATGATAGAAAACTTTGTATAGAACAGTATTGCTGAAGAACATAGATGCAAAACTCCTCAAGAAAATACTCGCAAACTGAATTCAACAGTACACTAAAAAGAGCGAATAAAAAGCCTTTGAGCCAGGTGTGGTGGCGCACTCTTGTAATTCCAGCACTCAGGAGGTTGAGGCAGGAGGATCATGGCAAGTTTGAGATCAGCCTGGGGTACAAGGTAAGGTCAAGGCCAGCCTGAACTGCATAGTGAGACCCTGTCTCAAACAGACAAAAAACAAAACAAAACAAAACAAACAGACAAAACCTTTGATAAAATTCAACATCACTTTGTAATAAAAGTCCTGAACAACTTAGGTATGAAGTGATTGCCTTCAACATAATAAAGGCTACATATGACAAACTCATAGCTGACATCTCGCTAAGTGGGGAAAGCTGAGAACATGTCTTCCACAATCAGGAAAATTCGAAAGCATCCACTCTTACAACTTAGTGAAGTATTTGAAAGTTTAGACACAGCATTTGCCAGAAGAAGAAATAAAAAAAGGTACAAGTAGGAAAGAAAGAAGTCAAATTATCTCTGTTTATTGATGATATGATCCTTAACTTAAAAGACCCTAAAACATGTATTAGAGGACTCTTAAAACTGAAAATTCCAGAAAAGTAGCAGTATACAAAATTAACACACAAAAATCAGTCACATTTTCATACAACTACAATAAATGTGCCAAGAAAGAAATTGGGAAGCAACTCCATTTTACAATAGACTTTATAAAAAAAAAAACCAGAAATAAACCTAAGGAGGTGAAGAGACCTCTATAATGATAATTATAAAACATTGAAGCCAATAATTATAATAATAATTTATAAATCAAAAGCCAGTTGTGGTGGCACATACCTGTTATCCCAGTACTCTGGGAGACTGAAGCAGGAGGATTATATTTAAACCCAGCCTATGCAACTTAGTGGGACATGGTCTTAAAATAAAAAAATAAAGGGATGGGAATATAATTCAATGTGAAAGCCCTGGGTTCAATACCTAATATTAACAAAAAAGACATTAAATGATGGAAGGACATCTCATATTCTGAGATTGGAAAAATTAATATTATTAAAACAATGATAAGTGATCTATAGACTCAATGCAATCTCCATCAAAGTACCAGTGAAATTCTTCCCAGAACTAAAGATAAGAATCCTAAAATTCACATGGAAATAGAAAAGACCCTGAATAGCCAACACAATCCTGAACCAAAAGAGCAATGCTGGAGGCATCACAATCCTTGCTTTCAGAGTGCACCACAGGTGATGTGTGAGGGGGCAGTCCCTGGTGCCCAGGGCAGAGAGTGACTCGGCAGAGCCAGAAGAGAGTGGGTGCTCACTCACTGTTTCTCCAAAAGCCGGAGAGGCCAGAGATGGCACAGCGTCCTGCTCACTGCCCCACACTGGCAGAGAGGGGCTCTCAAATGACCTCCACACTAGGCTCTGTAGGCCGGGATAGGACAGATAGACATCTGTGGGCAGAGAGATGTGAATGGTGCCGGGACTGCTGGCTTCTTGGACGCCAGTAGAGGGAAGAAATGGAGATGTCCATGATACTTAATCTTGCAATCAACACAAGGTGATCAGGTACACGAAGGCCCACAGGTATCCTGCCTGGAGCACAACTTGCAGCTAGGACACACTGGGAGGGAGCAAGGCTCCTGAAGGCTTTGGGCAAGCATCTGGCTGTGCCAGAGAAAACTGCAGGCTGCTCGAAGTTGGGCAGTGATGCGCGTGTACAGGACGCTGTGTGAAGCTCTGGGTTAGTGCCACAAGAACGGTGTGAAGGTTTTATTCTCATTTCTATTTGTACTTGCTAGTTGTACTTATTGTGTCTTGCTACTTTGTTGGATTTGAGTCATGATTTTCTTTTGGTTCTTTATTGGTACTGGCTAATGATTATACTTTGTTTTAAGGCTTTCTTCTTGACCTGGTCCCTCTGCTAGTTTATTCTCTGTTTTTTTACTCTCTTCCCTCATCCTTCCTTCTGTCTTTCTCACTATCTCACCTCCATCCCTCCCACCTCCTCCTTTCCACTCATCAGTATAAATACCACTGGGGCCTCAGTGTGTGCAATAAAAATTGACCCGTGCTATAAATCACACAGTACCCTTCAAGGGCACATCAAGGTAAGCCTTAATCAAATTGGGTTAGGGTACCTGTACAAAATCCAAACATGTTAACAAGTACTGACAATCTTACAGCCTCCTCAGTCTCTAAATACACTTCCAGCCAACTGCGTACCAACAGAGTGAAGGGACACAGAAAAAGAAAATATTTGCTAGCTACACCTTGGAGAGAGGATTAATATCTAAAATATATATGATAAGTCGGTCACTTACACATGAGTTCAATTCTGGGTGAACATTTGTAAGTTGGATTTGTTTGTGAGTCTGACAATGTGTGTCTTATGCACCTTTGACGCAAACATACAATGAATATTGCTTTGCACTTCCTAGAAGTTGCCTCCGTATCACTGCTGCTTTTCCTCTTGCTTCTGGACATCCTGGACTCTGACTGAACACTGTATTACTTTACACTCTCTCACTGTACATAAGCATGCGGCAGGACAACCATGAGAATGTCTGGCAGAAACATGAGCTACTTCTGTGATTTACTTGCATCTATGAATGTTTGTAATGCAAGATCTGTTGGTATTTGTGAAAGTTTGCCACATGAATGTTTGTAAGCCAGAGACTTACTATAAAGAATTTAAAGACATTAGATTCCCCCAAGATAAAATAAATGATCAAAACTGGGCAATTGAAATGAATAGACACTTTTCAGATGAAGGAGTAAAAACAGCCAACAGATGTGTGAAAAATGTTCCACATCTTTGACCACTAGGGAAATGCAAATTAAAACACTGAGATTCCATCTCACTCCAGAAAGAGTGGCTATCATCAAGAATAATAACAAATCAAATAATAACAAAATCAAATAATAACAAATGCTGGTGAAGTGGCAGGAAAATGTAAACTAGTACAACTACTATGAAAATGGGGATTCTTCAGAAACCTAAAAGGGGAAATTCAATCTGACCAAGCTATTCCTCTGTTGGGGATCTTCTCAAAAAAGTTAATGTCATCATATTACAGTGTTACATGTGTACCCATGTTTATAATAGCACAGCTCATAATAGTTAAATCGTGGAAGTGGCCTATATGTTCATCAACAGATGAATGGATAAAGATAGTACTTATACACAATGGAGTTATACTTTTCTATAAAGAAGGATAAATTTTAATAATTTGTAGGAAAATGGCTGTATCTTGAATTTACAATGTTAAGTGAAATATGTCAGACACAGAATCTTAAATATCATATGTAGTGGAATGACATTTGGTAGTCAACTTATAACCCCCAGCTGAACTGAGTAAACAGGGTGCTGGGTGTGGGAGGCCCACCTGAGAGTTGTTGCCAGTAGCATAAGAGGCAGAACTGGGGAAGAAGTTAGGCTATTGGGAACTGAGAAGGCTGTTGGGAGCTGGGAGAAGCTGTAAGGAGCTGTTGGTTTCTTTGGTGGAGCTCCTCATGCTGGTTTTCCTGATGAACTTGGCTGTTTTCTTCCTCTCAGTAGCTCGGGACCTTGTTGGCACTGAGAATAGCTTCGGTTCACTTTGGGGAAGCTCTGGTGCTCACTTTGAGCCCAGCTTCCTGGCTCTGGAGGGGAGGATGGTACACTGCTCAGTCTCCTGGAGAAGCTTGCTGTGTTGGCTTTCCTGATGGGAACTCAGCTGTCTTGATCATCAGAGGAGCTCAGGATCTCACTGTTGCTGAGGATGGCTGTGGAACTTTTTTGGGGAGCTCTGATTCTTACTTTGAGTGTCGTTTCCTGGCTCCAGTGTAGATCCCTCAGCCTGCTAGCACAGATCCTTCATCCTGCTGGCACAGACTTTCTAGATTCCACCACTGATTTTTGGGCCTTCCCAGCACAGAGCTGTGAAACAGGTCTGCATGAGATATGGTCATAGGCTCTAGGCCTCCAGCTGGACTCATGGAAGGTATTGTTATAGGCTCTAGGTCTTCACCTGGACTCCTGCAGGACATTTCCATGGGATCCAGGCCCTCGGCCAGATTCCTTGGTTTTAGTGTGTGTACATATTTCCTGTACTCTCTTGTATATAATTCTTCAGGCAACTATTATAAATAATCTTATAAAATATGTGTCATATTATATTGTTCTCCTTGCAAAATATTATTCCCCAAACCATCACATCGTATAATTTCCTTTATATGAAAAATCCAAAGTATTACAGCAAAAAATTAAAGAGGAAAATAAAAGATAGACAACAGGAAACAGTGAGATTGCTTGCAAGTGGGTAGGGGGCCAAGAGATGGAGGGAGGGGTAAAGAGAGGGGATGTATAAAGAATTAAGGTGAGTCATGTACATGTACCACCTACTCGCAATGAATGTGGTTATCATGTACTACAAACATACAATAAAAATATATATGCTATGGAGACATTGTCACAGAAGTAGCATGATATTGGCACAAAAACATATGGACCAGTGGAATCAAATGGAGGGTCCAGACTATGCATCTACAGTCAACCGATTCCTGACAAAGGGGCCAAAAACATACAGTGGAGAAGAGAGCAAGCTGAGGGCATGGGAAGGCAGAGAGGAAGGTAGGCAGGACTAAAGAATGACTTCTCCGTGTATATAAATACTGTAATGAAACCAACCAGTTTGTCAATTAATATATGTGAATAATGATAGTAAAATTAATTTACTGAAAATATTTTTTACTCTGGAAACATGTCAAAGTGTCTATGTACAGTTAAGTCATAAAGGAAATACAGTAGAAATAATAGGAAATATATTGATCATCAGTAGTAATCAAGCAAACACTAACTATAATCAAATACTAATTTAAATATTCTGGAGAGGTAATGGTTTAGAAAGATGATTATATGTGCATTTTCATAAAATTAGTCAGAATGTAAATTAGAACATTCCTGAAAATTTGGTAATTTTCAGAAATTTAGTAATTTATTAAAGCCTTACAATATTTGTATTCTTTTTGTATAATTCTGTTTCTAGAAATTTATTCTGAGAAAATATTCTGAGTTAAATACTAAAATATTTATTGCAGCTCTCTTTGTGATGATGAAAAGTTAGACAGCTTGAGATTGCAGTGGCAAGGAATTTGTCAAACAAATTATTGTGCATTCATGTGATGTAATTTCTCTACATGCTATCAAGAATTCATGTTTTTGATATTTCATGACATGGATAAATTTTAAGAGATAAAATGCAGATTATAGAATAAATCAGTCATTATGATATTAATTATGTAGATTAGCACAAGAATAAATGTGTGCAAACATATATATGTAGAATAAAACCTGAAAAGACTTCTGCCAATATATTTACAACTTATAGTGGCTTTTTACTTTTTATTTTTATCTATTTATTTATTTTTCTGTTTTTTTTTCCAGTACTGGGAATCAAACTCACGACCTTGCACTTGCTAGACAGGTGCTGTGCCCCTGAGCTAAATCCCCAGCCGCTACAGTGGCTTTTTACAAATAAAGGTAATGTTTAAATTCTCCAAAAATCTTTTACACTTTTAAAACTGTCTGCAAAGTTTATATATTGCTTTTATATTTAGAATTTTAAAATTTCTAAATATTTAGGAGGAAGATAACATTCTTGGACACCTTTTTACCTTATATTATCCTATTATTATGAAATTCATTCTATTACTACTTTTGTACTTTTGCTATTTAGAACCCAATGCCTTTTTTTGTACTTTTATTAGTACATATTTGCAGTACATTATGACCACATTCACTGTAGTTGTTTGATACATGTACACAACACATTTCAGTTCTATTCTTTCCCTCTTTCACCATCTTTTATATTTCTGACAGCAGATTCATTTATTTATCTTATAAGACCTTATAAAGTTAATTATCATTTATACAGATTGAAAACCAAACAGGCCAGAAATGAGTATAAAACTTAAGACAACTGTGATAAGTCAAGGTACACTTTAATATACATTGTCCATGCTGAATTATAATACATTTTTCTTTCTCTTTTTCCTCTTATCTGTCATTCATATATATATGACAGATAAGAGGAAAAAGGATCACATCAAATTAAAAAGCTTTTGCACAGCAAAGAATACCACTTGCAGAGTGAAGAGAAAACCTACAGGATTGGAAAAAAATTTTGCCAGCTACTCCTCAGACAAAGGACTAATATCTAGAATATATAAGGGATTAAAAAAATAGATCCTCCAAATTTAAATACACAATTTTAAAATGGGTATCTGTGAGTAGACACTTCCAAGATGAAGAAATACAAATGGATAAATGTATATATATAGTTTTTCTTATGAGAGAAACCATGAGATGTTTGAGCTTGTGTGTCTGAATTAGTTCACTTAACGTTATGGTCTTGGTCAAGGTGCCTCCATTTTCCTATAAAGGACTCAAGTTTATCCCTTTTTATGGCAGAGTAGTGTTTCATTGTATATAAATACTATATTTTTAAATCCATTCATCTGTTGATGGAAAGATAGACTATTTCCAAGGTTTAGCTATTATGAATTGCACTGCTATAAACATGGGTATGCATACATCACTCTAGTATATCTTAACTCTTTTTGGAAGATACTTAGAAAAGGAATAGCTAGGTCAAATGGAATTTCTTCCATACTGACTTCCATTGTGGTTGTTGTTAGTTTACATTCCCACCAACAGTGGAGAAGGGTTCCTTTCTCTCCCCAGCTTCACCAGCATTTACCACTGGCTGATTTCTTGATGGTAGCCCTTCTTTCTGGAGTGAGATTGAGTCTCACTCTTGTTTTAATCTGCATTTCTCAAATGGTCAGCAAAGTTGAATAGTTTTACTTATTGATCATTTATATTTCTTCAGACATTTCTAAATATTAGTCCTTTGTCTGAGGAGTAGTTGGCAAAAATTTTTTCCAATTCTATAGGATTTCTCTTTACTCTGCTAGTGGTTTCCTTTGCTGTGGAAAAGCTTTTTAATTTGATGTGATCTTATTTGTTGATTCTTGGTATTATTTCTTGTGCACCTGGAGTTTTGTTCAGAAAGTCTTCGCCTACATCTGTGTCTTCAAGAATTTTCTTATTTTGTTTTCTGGCTAATTAAGAGTTTCTGCTCTAATGTTGAGATCTTTGATCTATTTTGACTCAGTTAGTGTATGGTGAGAGAAATGCGTCTAATTCAGTGATGGTGAACTTTAAGAGCTTTAAATGGTAACCAACAACCTGCTGCAGCACGAGTGCCATAGCTTTGTCACCACTGGACTCTATTGGTTCAAACTTCAGCATGTAGATACCAAATTTTCCCCATTTTGTTGTTCTTGTTGAAGAGGCTCTCTTTCCACCAGCAAAGCACTTTGGTCTGTTTTTCAAAAATAGTATAACTGAGAGTGCCTGGATTTGTTTCTGTATCCTCTATCTGTTCCACTGAAACATGAAAGATTTTTTTCCAGTACCATACTGGTTTATAGTACTGTAGCTTTGTAGTATAACTTGAAGTCCAGGATTGTGATGTCTCCTGCCTACCTCTGTTGCCCATAATTGCTTTTTCTATTCTAGGTCTCCTCTGTTTCCATGTAAATTTTAGGATTGCTTTCTCCAGTTCTGTAAGGAATGTTATCTTATTTTGATTGGGATTGTGTTAAATTGATATAACAGCTTTAGAAGTATGGCCATTTTGATTATATTGGTTCTGCCTATTCAAGTAAGGGGATACATTTCCGTTTTCTGATATCCTCTTCAATCTCCTTTTGTAGAGTACTACAGTTTTCAATTGTAAAGGTTTTTTACTTCTTTGGTTAGGTTAATTCTTAAGTTTTTCATTTCTCTTGGTTCTATTGTGAAGGGAATTTTTTCCCTAATTTTCCACTCAGTCAGTTTATTGTTAGTGTACAGAAATGTTATTGATTTTTCAGTGCTGACTTTGTATCCTGCTACACTGCTGAATTTGGATATTAGTTTTAGGAGTTTATAAATGAAAGAACTTTGTGAGTCATATATAAAATGTTCCTTTTCTAATTTCGACTTGTTATTGTGCTAGTGGTCCTGCCTATTATTTAATGACAACTATGTATACTATATTGCATTGCGGTCATACAGTTTGCCATCTGAAGAAAGTGAAATGTGGAATTAACTGGGGGTCAGCAGAGCTCCACCAGCTGAGTTCTTGGCACTGTATACTAACTATGAAGTAAAGAACTAAGTAGCTATGTTGAATGAATTAATTGTTTCCTCTTTGCTATGTGGAGTATAATGGGACAGAGTGTTGTAATTCCAGAAAATTTCTTAGCCTAGAAATTTCCATGCTGTAAACTTTCAACTGTAGTCTAGAAATAGTGGTAGCAAGAGCCATTCCTAGGTACGAATTTAAATGGAGCAAAGGTCTTTTCCTTTAATTAGTGAATAGAAACCATGTGAGGAAGCCGTGAGACAACCATTGTAAAATTCATTTTGGATAATGATGAGCTAAATAACAATCTTTAAGGAAAAGCTCAAATGTTTAAGATAAATATATGTTTCCGTGTATGTTTGTGTGATTAAATTGTTTAACTGACTAAAATATTTTTTAGTTTATAAATAGTGTGTATGTAAAAATACATAAGTATGCTTTTCAAGAAGGATATTTCTGGCCTTAGGATAATTGTACCATGACTCAGAAGGAAATAATATGCCATCGTGGTAAAGTAATTAAAGAAACCCTGTATGTAATTGAAGCAAAAAGAAAACAACTGCTCCCAAATCACCTCTAACACATTGGTTTCCCCTGAATGACCCAGATAATTGCCATAATACTTCATTTCATTTTGTCTATGAATACCTGATTTTTACATTTTGTTTTCTATATAAAACACAGGGAAAAAAAATAAACCCATTCCCTTATGGGATTTCCCGACAAAATTGAAAAGGAAGTAATTCACCCAAAAGTTGGAGTGTAAACCAAAGACTTTCACTTCAGTCGGAGGGCCTCTGGAAGAGGAATGTAAAACACTGGAGGTAGATTTTACTTTTTCCCAATTTAGTATCAAATTATTTCCATCCCTTTTGATGAAAATTGTCTGAAGGAAACATTATTTTTAATTAAATACAATATCTATACAAGATTATAAATTAATTTTTGCATCTATTCTATTGCAGATCATTCTATTTCAGACTTTACTTCTCAAATGAAAAAAAAAAAAAGAATTTAAGCCTGACCATTGGAATGATTTCAGAATGTTGTAGTGTCTGAAGTTAAGGAACAGTTATAAACTCTTCAAGCAGAGTTGTACGCTGGTAGCCAGAGCCCTTTGAGGTGGATTGCACGTTACAGAGCCTGCACCTAGTAGGGTTGAGTCTTTCAGGTCACACATGAGTATTCTTGGACTGTTGTCAAAATGAAATACTTTAATTACCCCATCTGGTTTCTGATTGTTTACTGTCTCCTCTTGAGGTTGCAGTATGCTGAATTGTACTTAAAACACATAAATTACCCTTCAAAGGTAGCTTGGGAGTCTGAAGTGTGATGAGGGACTTCTAAATGGAAAGGATAGCAGGGTCTACCAAGTCCTCTCAAATGTGCATTTTGCAGTTTGTTTAAAACAAAGCACAGTCTAGACTAAAGAATGAAACCCCTATGATAATTTAGCTAAAGGAAAAAGTACAGGCACTGCTGAAAATAAACACTTTTGTAATTACCGAAGACCCTAATACTTTAAATACCAAAGATGGGGCTATTTTAAGAATGTAGCTCCGGAGCGGTGATTTGCAACCTCATCTCAGTCCCCAGAAACACACAAACCAAGAAACTAAAGCAAAACAGAGTGACAGAGTGACAGACACTACGTCTTCATTGTATTGGTTAATTGGAATCTTTTTTAGGTGGCTCCAACTTGGAGAAAAATAAAATTTGTGAGGTGGATGAAAGATTACTTGTTTTGATTCACTCTTTAAATTATTGAATTCTAATAGTGTACATATTCATGCAGACAATCCCTATTTCCTTAACATATCACTTACATCACAGAACTATATATTTGGCATTGTTTATCGCAAATTATAATTCTACACTAAAGCTTGCAATAAGCCAAATTGGGTTAAGTCTTACATAACTTGTTTGGCAGGAACTATTCTAGGGCTGAATGAATGTTGCTTTGGCTGATCCCATGGTGTCTTGATGGTCTGGCCACAGTGATCGGCTTCTTTCTTCTCCAGAAAATGGCTCTGTAGCTAGTGGTTTTTATTTATGTTGCTCCGTAGCCATTACAGACTTCCTTTGTTTGAGGAGGCTTTTCTTTGGCTTTTTTCCACCAGCAGATCATTTCACATTTTCTGACATTATCATCTCTATTTTCATGATTTTGTGGTTGTAGTTTCTGGTGCACCAGGATCAACACACTGCTGTTGACATTTAGATTCATGCCACAATTAGTAATAGATACTTGAAAATGAAGCTAATATTTTCGTGCAGATGATACAAACATTAGCATTCTACTGAGTTAAGTATGTTATGCTTGGTGATATAGTTTCGTTAACATTTGCACATTCAGATCAGAAAACTTTCACTGCATTCCTGACCTTTCTTTAGCTGTTATTTCCTGAGAATCTTATGTGAAGCAGAGTTGCAGTGACAGTGAATTCTGGCTTAGTTTTAGTTATGAGTGACAAAAAAGCAATTGTGTTGACCTTTATACTTTCAGTTTGGTGGTTTATGTATTTGGCAGAAGGTAGTTCCCCCTTAAGAGATGTGTGGAAGTATATTTAAAGTAATATATGAATAAAATGATGAAAGAAATGGAAACTGTAGAAAAGAACCAGCTGGAACTTTGATATCTGAAAAATATGAGATGTAGAATTAAAAATATCACAGGAAAGCTTAACAGTATATTAGGGATGCAGAAGAAAAGATCAATGGACTTGAAGACAGAATAAAGAATCTAAGAAAATGCAAAAAGAGAAAGAAGGTAGTTAAAACTGATTAGTTTCCAGATCCGTGGGCCAATATATAGTGTTAGTGAAACTGAAGGAGGCCTGGAATAAATCCATGTATTTGTCAAAAAATGACTAAAACCCATCCAAATTTGATGAAAACTATAAATCCATAAACTCACAAAGGATAAACAGAGTAAATCATGCCAAAGTACCTCCTAATCAATTACCAAAAACATGGTAATGAGAAAATCTTAAAAATAGGCAATCATGAGGAAGACACATTAAATAAAATGGAATAAAGAGACAAGTTGCTACTCACCAGACTTATCAGAAATAAGGCAAGCCATCTTGAAAGGCCAAAAGGAAGAACAAAACAGAACAAAAGCACTGTCAATCTAGAGTCTACACATTCATGAATATATCTGTCAAAAATGAAACAAAATAAATTTAAATGAATGTTAAAAAAAATTGTAAAAGGGCTTGGAGGCAGATGTTAAAAATGTACTTGGAGTTGTTAAAAAAAGTACTTCATGTCAAAGGAAAATTGCACCAGATGAAATTTTAGACCTACTGAAAGAAATGAAGGGGATTGGAATTGGTAGGCAGAAGGCAAGAGAAGTGACATTTTTTCTTACTAAAATTTAAATAATGATAATTGAAAAATTGAGAACTATGTATTATGGAGTTAAGAACAAATACAGTAGTCAGATGAATTACAGTGATAGCATAATACATGGAAAGTGGAATTACGTTGTTTAAGGTCCTCATGTTATAGTGGAAGTGGTATAAGATCATCCGTAGACTGATTAGTTACCATGTATTTGTAAACACTACAGCAATTAGGGAAAAAGGAGCCATGTAAGTTAATACAAGAGACAAAATGGACATGAACAAATATTCAACCACAACAAAAAGAGAAATTTTTTTAAAAAAAGAAGATGAAGTTTAGGTCAGCGGTAGATCATGTTCTCAGCATGTTCAAGCCATGGTTCCACCCCAGCACCACACAGAACAAAACTCCAACAACAACACAACATCAAAGAACAAAAGATCGGATCAGAAAAATATCACACAAATAGCAAGATGGTAGACTCAAATATAGTCATGTAATAATCAAATTAATTGTGAATTGATTAAACATCCCAATTAAAAAGCAGAGGTGATAAAACAGAATTAAGAGAAAGGTAAGATCCACATGTATGTTATCTAAAAGGAAAGCATGGCTGTAAAAGGATAAATAGGCTGGGAATAAAATATATAATTTGCAAATATTAATCAACAGGCAACTATGGTGGTGTTACGGTTCAAGGATGAAATGTCTCCCAGAGACTCAGATATTGAATGCTTGATCCTAAAAGCAGCAGTGTGCAGACGTGGGGGCTAGAGTGATGGCTGGATCATGATGGTGCTAACCTCATCCATGGGTGAATCCATTGATAAGTTCACAATGGAATGGGTTAGGAGTGGGTGGGGGCAGCTGGAAGAAGTAGGTCTCTATCCATAGCCTTTTGAGGGCATACTCCTGAGTTCTTTTCTTTTCCTTCTTCCTGTCTATGTGGTTGCCTATCCAGTACTGGACAAAGCCACCTTCAGGACAAAGAATATTACCAGAGATGATCATAAAAGAACCAATTCATTTAAAAGGCAAAACAAATAATATGAGTGCACCTAATAACAGAGCTTTGAAGTATATTAAACAAAAACTGGCAGTACTAAAAGCAAAAATAAACAAACGAACAATTATAGTTAGAGATATCAACATGTATGTGTAAGTGATAGAAGGAAGAGAAAAAAAATCACTATAGATTTAGGACTTGAATATCACCACAACCTATTTGACCTGTTCCACAATTATCAATGGCTGTACTCAGTAAAGGTAGCATATGCATTTCTTTCAAATATTTTCCAGACTTTCAAGGAGTTAGGTATATACTTGATCCTAAAACAAGTCTCAATGAACTGTCAAAGTTATAGTCATACAAAGTAGAATTAAACTGAAAAACAGTTACAGAAAGATTTCTGAGAAACACCCAAATATTTGGAAACAAAATATATTTTAATAATCCAGAGATTAAAAGGAAAGCCCAAAGAAAATTAGAAAAGTTTTTGACATTAAATGACAAGAATATAATTTGTAGGGTACAGTTAATGCTTTAGAGGGAAATTTATACATTACTTTCTTAGATTAGAAAATAAAGCTTTAAATCGAAAGTTTCACCCTAAGAAACTAGGAGAAGCTAGAGACAAACAAGAAAAAAGAACCCCAACATTTTTCATATAATTTAATGTGATCTGGAACCGTCTAGAACCAATCATGAAGTTCAGAACCAATCATGAACTCTAGAACCAATCATGAATCCCTGACCCCCAACAAGTAATCCTAAATTCATATCCCAGTTCCATACCTATTATTTGAGCATTAGAATTTTGTGGTTAAGTGCTTTCAGGGCCTCTACAAATATATTTCAGGAACATAAATCCAAAACGTCCAAAAAGAAATGAATTAATCCCAGCACCCTTCCCTTCAATTATTTCCTCCTTTTCTGATTTTTCTGTATCTCACCTCTTCCTTGTCTAGATTTAAACCAATGAATGTTGTCACCATGCAGTCAACTGCCCGTGTCAGTATCGGAAGTAGCCTTCCATCTCTTGCATGCATTGGTTCTACAATCAGTCACTAAATCTTGCTTATTCCAACACCTAAAACCACTCAAATCTGAGCATTTTTCCTCATTCCTTTTGTCCCTGGCTTAGAATAAGTCACTAGTGTTTCCTAGGCAGACCAGTGTAACATCTGCTAAGTCATCTCTACTCCTCTGCATCTCTGCGGTCTGTCTTACCACATACCTACTTTCACAAGGCAGTCAGAGTCATATTTCAGAAAAGCTAATGAGATTGTGTCATACTCTGCATATAACCTTCCTCTGGGCTTGGTGTATGTTGGGATTCATTCCAGCGTCTTAAAACCTGCCTTATAAGACTCTTTATGTTCAGGGCACTATTTCTCTCAAGTCTCCTCTCTCAGGCTCTGTTACTATCTTTATGTCCACCCTGTGATGAACTTCCTCCTGTTCACAGTGTCACATTTTTCTGTTTCTTCCAGTCCTTCACAGATGCTGTTCATTTTTCAGGAATATCTTTCCTAACCCATTTCCCTTTGTACCTTCACTCTCCCCACTTCCCACCTTTATTGAACCATTCCTGGTCTGGCTTCTGTCCCTTCTTTCCCTTCCTCTCTCTCATTCTTCACCTCCTGCTCCTGCTCTCCTTCTCTCCCCACTTTCTTCTGCAGGACTAGCGCTGAACCCAGGCTTTCTCTTTCACTAAACTATGGCCCTAGCCCTTTTTCTCCTATTTTTTATTTTGAGACAGGGTCTTGCTAAGTTGACCAAACTTTTGATTCTGTTGCCTAAGCCTCCCTAAGTGGTGGGATTGCAGGCATAAACCACTGTGCATGACTTAGCTTTGATTTCTGTCTGAACTTTCAAGATCTTCTGTCTGCTGTTTCCTTGTCTCCTCTGCCAATAGATCATAGTGTCTGTTCTAAGGATCTCACTGTATTTTACCATTCTGAATTATAATTATTACTTGTCTCCCCTTCTAGAATATAATGTGCCCTATTACTAAATATAATGAATAGAATTATGATGCCTTTTTGAATAATCTATGTAACAAAATTCTTATATGAAGAATTCTTTTATGGAATTCACATATAGAATTCTTAATTACCTGGAAAAATGTATGGTAAGAATAATTACAAAGTAAAACCTAGCCAGATGTGGTGGTGCATGCCTGTAATCCCAGCACTGCAGAGGCAGTAGGAGAACTGCTGCGAGTTTGATTCTGATACTATGTAGCCTGGGCTACATAGCAATTTCAAGGCCAGCCTGGACTACATAATGAGACTCTGCCTCAATAAAACCAAAAAGAGTAAAACTAATGTCTATTAGTTTCAAAATATATTCAATATATTCAAGTAATTTATGTACATTAGTTGTGATTACATATTGTTGTATATCATTACATAACGTGTTCTTATACATTCTTCTCTATTTTATTTAAGGAAGATATAATTATTTGTTTTGTTAATGAGAATTGGCATTGTTTTGAATAGATTATGAAGAAAAATTCTTTAGCTTTCTCTCAATTTTCTGTGTATTTTATTCTTTTTATTGGGAGTAATTCTAAGCGTGGATATTGGCTTGAAAATCTATGATGCAAAGCTTAACTTCCCAAGTGAATGCAAAATTGATGATCTTTGAACTGTTCTAAGCATTTCTTGCCTTTTATTTTTGCTTATTGAGTTGTAATTGCCCCATTTTCTTTTGCCCCTGTACTATGAACGATCAAACAGTCAGCACTAAAATTATACCATGTTATCATCAAATGTCCAGGACCAGATCCTTATTAGGCTAATAACAGATCCATCAGAGATTGGAAGGGGTCACTGTGCCCTTTTGGCATGCCTCTCATACACTGAACTCTACTTCAGTGGAAAAACAAAATCATTAAAATAACATAATGCATGAATAGTCATTAAACCATGTTATAAACATTTGGTCCATTTAACCACTTCTGGGAGTTGATGTCTTTGTTCATCAAGTTATGCTGATAACGTTGGCAAATAATTTTTAAAACAATAACCTATAGTTTTGCTCAGAGTTTTAGTTTTCTTCATAATATAATGCAGGAAAAATCAACAGTAAAGTAAATCGGACCTATTCTAGCTGAGCAATATTATTGTGTCAGCCCTAGCCACAAATATAACACTTAGAAATGTTCTAATTATAGCACATTTAAAAGTCTTTCAAGCACAGCCAAACTATATTAATCTGTCAATCCTAATTCTCTAGCTTTATGGAAGAAAAACAGTATCAATCATATGGAAAAATAATTTGACCCAGACATACACATATTTTACAGGTATTTAATTTCTTATAAAATAGTAATCTAATGAAAGACTACTACCAACTGATTAAATCTTTAATTTTAATAGATCTGAGTATTTTCAACTGATGTTGATGGTCTTTTTTCTCATCTGAGTCAGTGGTCAAATGTATGGATGTTATTCACTCAGTCGTTCTCACTTGGTATATGTCAGGCATTTTGCTGCTGGGACTCCAGAGATAAACAACATGCAATCTAGGGATGTCGAGGGAAACAGCTGTAGGTAGAGGGTGTGGGTGCTTGGTGCATCTGTGTGCATTTTGGGGGCACTCTTATCTCTAAGGAACTTCAGGTTGTGCTCCCTTAGCCTGAATAAATGTGAACTTTTATCCTGATGCCCCTTTCCGGAGTCTCATGAGCATGGTAGAAGCTGCCCTGATTTGGATACTTCGGAGAGTTCCATGTCTGGCTCTGTGTTATTTTTTTCTTCTGTAAATAAATAATTACATTTAGATTTCTATTGCTCTTGTAATTCATTTCCAAAGACGTTTCATTGGTGCATTCTGTTTCTTGTTCTGCAGTTTCAAGGAAGACTATCATCATGATTGGTGCCATCTCCAACATACAAAGAGAAAGAAACATACAGCCGGCTTGAAGATTAAGAGCTGCTCTTTAGTTCCCATGGGTTATCTTTGGACATAGCCCTAAACTGCTCAGCAAGGAAGGTTTCTCTGTGTTTTAAACTTTTTATTCCCTAAAGGTTTTTCTTTCTCCCAGGGGACAGATTATATATGTATTCATTTTACAGGCAAATCACTTGAGTAGAACATGCCTGGTGGCCATATGGTCATATATGAATCCAACAATTAATTCCATAAAGAAAACAACTTGTAGTGAAAATGCCATCTGAGGTTGTGCTGTGATGATAAATGAGGATAAATTTTCTTTGCTTGCAAAGAAAATGATAGTAACATTCTTAAAAAGGATGTTTCTTTTAGTCATCTTATGATATTCAAAATTTTAGTCATCTGTTTAATGTGAAGTCTTTAGCATTTGTAGAAGGCATTTAACACTCTTCATGTATAGTTTTATGGCAAAAATATGGTGTTAATATTCAAAGAGCTTACACTCTAGTAAACTTTTGAATGAGTGCCCTCTATTACCTTTATCTGAAACTCCCAGGCCTAGATTTGTGGCTGGTATGGCTTCCAGCACTGGTTTTATGATGATATTTCAGAACCGGTACTTCTAGCCAAAACCATTAAATGAGGAGTGGCTCAAATATGGGAAAATAAAAACCCACATGCCCAACAGAATAACAAACTTGAGTTACCTAAACACATTAGAATCTTATAAAGGAATTTTTATCAATTCTGGGAACACAGCTCATACCAGTTTTTGTATTACTTCACTAGATTTTATCTCACAGATTGTCCCATCCCTGCACGATTTCTTCAGCCCCAACAGTTGCAGAATCAAAGCTTCAGCCATCAAGCTATCATCACTCAGCATGCAGGAAGGGCACGTGGCATGTGGGTAGCAGCGTCTCCTTTTATGATTCCTTGGTATCAAGAGTGAATGCAAGAGAAAACAAAAGTATAAGGGTCATTTGTTTGCTTTGTTTACATTTTACTAAAAGACCACTATCTAACCTTTGTCTAGGGAAATGAAATATTCTATACCCTTTGACAGATTAAAAAGTATGCATTAATAGTTTATATGAACACTGTGATGAGTATTTTCTCTGAAGAAATCTATGGTACTTTTTTGGGTCTCATTTTTATCAGCTATTTTCAGTACTGTTATTACTTAAACACTTAGATATTTAGTGCAGGTGCCATAAAATATAAATTGGTTGAATTTCTGAACTGAACTTTGTGGTCAGATGTAAAATGTATAATACATTTTAAATTAATAAAACATTACAGATATTTACAGGACTATCCAGAGTATACAAATAGGTCTGACTTGTGGAGAGGATATAAACAGTTCTTCAAAATGCTTCACAAGCAGTGATAGAAGACAGTCACCACCATTTGTTTCAGTGAGTAAGAATGGAGTTATTGAATAAAAAATTTAAAAATTACTAAAACAGCCAGATAATGTTACTACTTATTTCCATATAGGAGGCATGAGAGCTAACAGTAGCCAGTACAGTTGTGCAGTCATTAAGTTGGAGAGTAAAACAAGGAACGTGATCCAGGGGTGTTTCTTTTTGCAAGCTCTTATCTGCACTTCAGTAATACAAAGAAGTAAAATAACTGGGAAAGGGTTAAATAATATGACTACCATTCCCCCAAAGCCGCTCCTCCATGAATCTCTTGATTTTCAAACAGAAGGGTGCAGCCTGACACTTTCAATATGTAGAAGTTGTGACACTATGCAGGAAGTTTATCGGAACGTTTGTACTGTTTGTTATATTTAGCCTGGCACCTAGTAGTTCAGGGTAATTATGACACTGTGTGATCTTGAAGAATATCAAAATATGGTATTTACACAAAAGAAGCTAAGGAATATGTTAGAGAAGAATTAAAATGTGTAGTAAACATTACCTTAGTTGTTATGCAAAAACCCTGTTTTGTACTCACTACTTCATTTGACTTTGACTGTGGATCCAGACTTAAATAAAAACAGATTTTTATATTTCAATCATAGTTACTTGTAATGGCTATAGTAGAATGAATATTGAATTGGGAACAATTTTTAATGTGGAAGAAATCCACCTACCATTAGATAGTATATTCTTATTCAGACTTAAGGGATGCCCAAATTTAGGTTCTGCTCTTGGCTTCTATTGTGGCGTAGGAAAAACCCCTTAATTCATGGCTATTTTTCTTCAAGAATAAAAACAACAAAATAATTATTACAACCTGCCTTGAGTGATCTTGAAAAGATTAATAAAATGAAAAGTAGAAAAGTCAATCCTGGCTAATATTTCTTTTGAAGAGCTGGCACAACCAAGTGAAATACCTATGTGATACTAATAATAGCCTAATTTTCTAAGAGGTAGTAGTTTATTTTCAACACCTCTTCTGGACTCAGCACACGTCAGTAAGTAAGCACTTATACTGAAATGGACTAGAAGTCTAAGCTCTAAAAAGTGGAGAAATTTTACCACAATGTGATTTGTATAAAATGCAAAATGTATCATTTTGCTTCATTGTTGATATTTCCCCAAAATTTCTTCATCATGTTAAGGATAAATGTAATATAATGCACTTTTGACTATCACTCTTCAGCTGCAGCTACCCTCATCCCTACATGTCTTCTATACTTCATTTATAGCAAACTATAAATAAACTATTAAGTTTATTGGTACAGTGTAGATATACATATTGATCACATTCATCCTAGGGATTTCGTACCTGTATGTGATATATTTTGGTTTTTTTTTTTCCCTCATTCCCCTCCCTTCCCTTCAACTCTTCTTCCCCTCATTATTTACAAAGCTAAGTGAAATAAATCAGACACACATGTGTAACTATTGAACTGTGTCTCTGGTGTGAGAAACTGAAAGTGTATATAAGAACTAAAATGTTGGGGCTGGAGATTTAGTTCAGTGGCACAGCACCTGCCTGGCAAGCACGAGGTCCTAAAGTTTGATTCCTGGTTCCTTACCGATAAATAAAATAAAATAAAAAAAGAACCAAAATATTTAGTAGATGTTGTGAAATAGGAAGAAATTTTTAAAAAGAAAGAAGAACCAGAGTTGGGGAAGGGGGAAAGGAAGAAAGGGAAAAGAAAAAAATGAGAAAAGAAGGATAAAATGGGTACCCAAACCTACACAAATCTCACTAAATGCATCCTTTCTCCCAAACTTTCCTGTCCTTGCTATGCCCTCTGCATGATGTAGTATATCCTCACTCTCTCCCTGACCAACCTAGTATGATTATTTTTATTCTGCAAAACTCAGCTTATATCACCTCCTTTAGGTACCTATTCTTGATCTTCAGATGCCTGAAACAATAGTATACTTGTTTAATGCATTTATCTCACCAAACACTGGGTTTCTTAAGTGTTTGTTTCCTAGGTGTGTGTTTGTATTCCAAGTGTCTAGCTCAGAGTTTGTGGCCTGAACAAATGAGCAATTCAAATGAAATAAATTCTTATGTGAATCATACAGCACCTTTCTAGAAGCATCTGGAACTTGGTACTCCTAATAAAATAAACCACTTTGAATTTCCAGAATTCCAAGAGTCAAGCTCTTGAAAGTCAAAATTACAGCTTTGTTATTGTTAATAGAGATAAAGTTGGGGAACATGGCTTAGACATCAGGGAATAGCATGCTAGTCAGCTCAGCTTCTGGACAGCTACAATCCCCCTTCCTATGTGGCAGATTCTTGAATACTAAATTTTTGGCATAATCAAGAGTGAACTAGAATATATACATATGATCAGATTCCAAAGAGGAAGAGAGACAAAGCTGATGTAGACCTGTCTACTTTTTGCTCTATACCCATCTATTAGCCAATTCAGTGATTTTTCCTGGGGAGTAGTAAATATATGGACAGAAAAGCTAGAAGCATTACTTGATTAGATGCCTTTCTACATGGAAACATGCAACTAAAGGAGAGTAAATTCTCCTACATGTCTTTCTATGGTACAACTAGCATTTCTCTTTCAGTTTGTCTTTTCTGGTAATGGAATTGTTCTTTTCCCAGATACTCATGCATAAGTAGAGAGTCACTGTTCCAGACTCTGACTTATCTGCCCAGTGGGTATCTGGCAATTACCCACAAAACTATGGTCTCAGTCCTATAACCAACTATTAGTATCTTATATTTACATTTTTAATAAAAAATTAATGTGATTTGTTTAAAAATTAAAAATGACTCAGATATGTAAAAGTAACTTCCTCGCAGCTTAAGTAACTTGCTCGGGTTACTGAGCTAGTAAACGGATGAGTTGAGACGAAGTCCCACCTTCTTCACACAAGGTCCATGCTCTCAAGCTCTGCGTGAGGATGACTTTTTCTGTATTTATAGAATGCTTTGAAATTTGGTATAGAAAGGACCTTCAGGGCTGCTCTGTTTCACAGTTTTCTTACACACTTTGTAAATAAATAAAATAATACAATTTATGCTGTATATTTTATATTATCTCGTCAGTTTTTAGAAAACTTCTATTGAGTTTTATATAAATCAGTTTGGTATCACTATAAGAAAGTATCTGAGACAGTTAACTTATAAAGAAAAAGAAGTTTATTTTGGCTCATGGTTCTGGAGGCTTTAGTCCAAGATTGATTAAGTTACTTTTGGTCTCTGGAGAAGCAGCAAACCTTGGCAGGAATGTATGGCAGAGAAAAATCACTTACCCCACAAAATAAGAGGCAAAAAGCAGAAGGATCAGGCAGGGGTCTTACAATCCTTTTCCAGGAAATACTCCCACTGACCCAAGGACCTCACATAAGGCTCATCTCCAAAAAGCCCAAAGCACCTCCCAAACAGCACTGCCTTGAGGACCAAGATTTTTTTTTATTTTAAAAATAAAAGGGGGAAAACATTAACAGACAGACAACCTTTTACAAAATAGCAAAAGAACAGTACAGACAATACAGAGTTACAAAGTGGTAGGAAATTAACAATGCTTGTTGTATTACATATTGATATCTTCAAAGTGGTTTCTCATGAAAACAAATAGAGACATGCAATATTGATCAATCAAGGACTCATTGACAGTTTCTTTCAGCAAAGAAATAGAAGACAGTAGATCAACTATGTTAGCTAGCCTGTATATACATACATACAAAATTTCTCCTTCTTTCTCTTCTCTTTTCTCACATCCCAGTTGCCCTTTACCCTTGAGCATTTTCCTATCATTTCACAATGTCTATCATACCTCTGAGTTTATATTAACTCTTTCAGGTTTTACACTAGTGAGACAACATGGTACTTGCACATGCAGGTCTGATTTATTTCACTTATGAGTATGGTCTCTAGTTGTGACCATTTATCTATAAAAGCCTCGAGTTTATCTTTCTTTATAGCTGAGTAATATTCCATTATATAAAAGTACCACAATTTTCTTATCCAATCCTGGGTGGATGGACATTTGGGTTGCTTCCACATTTTAGCAATTACAAATTGTGCTGCTATGAACATAGGTGCACATATATCGCTGTACTACAATGTTTTTAGATCTGGGAAAATACCCAGCAGGGGAATAGCTGGGTTGAATGGAATTTCTAGTCCTAGTTTTCTGAAGAATCTCCAAACTGATTTCCACAGTGGTTTCACCAGTCTGCATTCCCACCAGCAGTGGAGAAGAGTTCCTATGTCTCCACAGCCTCACCAGCATTTGTTATTGGTTGATTTCTTAATGTTTGCCATTCTTACTGGGGTAAGGTGGAATCTCAGTGTTGTTTTAATTTGCATTTCTCGAATGCCTAATGATGTTGAACATTTTCTCATGTATTTATTTGCCATTGTATTTCCTTATCTGAGAAGTGTGTATTCATCTCAGCTGCCCATTTTTGGATTGGGTCTTTGAATTTGGGGGCGTTGGTATTTTTTAATTCTTTATATGTTCTAGATAGAAGCCCTTTGTCCGAGGGACAGTCAGCTAAAGTTTTTTCCAAGTTTATGGGTTTTCTTTTGACTCTGCTGGTGATTTCTTTAGATATGCAGAAACTCTTCAGTAGGATGAGATCCCACTTTTTGATTCTATGAAGTGTTTCACGTGCAGTTTGGTTTTTGTTCATGAATTCTTTGCCTACCCCTATGGAGAACCAAGATTTTAACACATGGACTTTTGGTGACACTCAACAGTATAGCAAATTTTAATGACAACTGCTTTGAAAATTAGATCATTTTGAGAAATAAATGTCACTGTTAGGAGCTGAATTTATATGTAAGTGTCCTAACCCCTAATACATTAGCATATGATTGTATTTGGAGGTAGAGCCTTTAAAGATGTAATTAGGCTAAAATGAGGTTTTTACGATGGATTCTAATCCAGTCTGACCCATGTTCTTATAAGAAAGGAGGGAAAAACATATGATGATACAGAAGGAAGATGGGCATTTCCAAACTTTTAAGCCTCAGAACAAACCTGCTCAGGATGCAAACTTTCCTGGTCATTCTATGAGTGAAGATTGATTTTGCCCGTTTATGTGAGGGATAATTTACCTGCATATAGCATTCTAGGGACAAAATAACTATGAAGACAATGATTCCTTAATTCTCATTAGTTTTTACTGTAATATGTTCCTGCTAGATATAGTGAAAGGAGAAAGTTAATATATTTCATCTCTTTATTCCATTAGTACAACCTAATGAAAGAAAAGTAAAGTTCGGGTTAACAAAATCGTACTACCGAGTAGGAAATGATTAAGGAATATGCTACTTAGCAGAAAAAAGAAGACCAACATCCAGTTCTTACAGTTATAAACTGTTCGGGTTTCTTTTTTGGCAAAGGTTTTGCAGGAATAAGGAACAGTGCAATATTTTGTCCAAATGATAAAGGAACTTGGTTTTTGCAAAATATCCAAGGACAAAGGCACCCTGAAAGGTGTAGGTATTTAGGCATTTATGGGTTCTTACCATGGATCTATTTGGCTGGGACCTTTCAACAATTAAAATGTTGTATCATTCCTGTATAAATGTATGTAAATCCTTAAACCTTTTAGCCTTTTCTAAGGCTATTTGAAGTATTGATTTACACTACCAACTTATTCTTTTTCATATTTATTTTCTATGTTTGTACTGCTAGTATTGTTGGTAGGTATCCATTATCTGTTGGATATCAGTTTATTAAAGTTGAATGCATACTCAATGAGGATCTTTATCTATGAATTAGTTATTGAATTTGTTGAATAAATAGTGAATCTGGTGGTCACACTACAAATTGCTCTGCAGGTCTTCATGCAAAGAAACATGACTAACGACATCATACTTTTGGAATGAAATCGGTCATTTCAAAACCATATCCCCTATTTGTTGTCTTATTTCATTTGTTGTCACATTGAAAAATCTTATATGTTCATTTGTGAGCGTTGCATAGAGAAAACAAGGTCAAGTAAACAAAACAGATGGTAGTCATTCATTTCTCAAGAAAGTCAGTCACTACTTTAAAGGATAGAAATTCATAATTATAGGAAGGGAGATTTCTTTTGATACTTTAGTATAATTAATAAAATATGGACATCAGATAGAGTATTGAAGATATAAAAGTGTCATATAGGTTTTATTACATATATTGCTCATTGAAAAATCTTGATATATTCTCTGTGGTTGACTCACACTGAATGAAGTGATTTAAGAATAAAATGAACTCTTTTTTTTTTTTTCAGTTCTGAAAAACCAGTTTCCACTGGAGAGAGATATTTTTAGAATTCATTTGAGAATATTGTAGTTCTGCTGTTACTGGGCCATCAAGTGCAATTTGGCACAGCGTGATGTTTCAACAGTTGCTCAAAGCAGCGATTGTAGAACCCTTTGTGATCTGCTGTTATTTTTAAACCCAAGTCCAGATAACTCAGAGAAGTGCTGTTCTTTATATCACATGGTAATCTCAGCAGCATTTTTCATCCAGAACTCCTTGCGTGCCATTATGCTGGATTCACTGTGAACCCCTTTCACCAGGAGACCACTGAAAGCAGAATCTCAAAGCAAAAGGACAGCCATGCTATTTTAATTAGGAAGATCACACCCCATTCACTTCAGATTTCCTGTTGCACAGAACGATTTGTTTACTTGTTTTCATCTATAAAGCTCTGATATAATTAACCACCTCTATCTCATATTTTCAGTTCTCTGATCAATGAAACCTTCCTAGGTGTAAGTTTCTAAGGAAATTCCCGGTACTCCTCTGTATTCATTTAACTTGATGACAAAACAGCATCATGCTAAATAATGTGATTATAGTTGTTAAAAGCCAAAATAAACACTTATAATTATCTCAAGGAAAAACAGTGTCAGGCAAGCGCAGGCTCTATAAAGTAGACTCCACGTGTGTCTTTCAGGTCCTGCTGCACAATAGATCATAGTTAAAGGTCTGTTAACAGACCTTTGACTGCTGAGCTAGGTAGCTTGTGGTTTCCTTCGAAAACCATTGGTATAATGTGAATTTATGTGTGAAGTGCAAATTGGAAGTTCCCTTCTATTGGTGCCCTTGGCAGAACAGAAATCATACTGTAGGGCAAGCAGCAGGAGTACATTGCTTTGAAATTACCCAGCAGGGTTTCTACTTGCTGCTTTTGCTGCTTCTGAGACAGGGGCCTTATATTGTCTGGCCATGATTAAAATCAAAGTGTGGGCTTCTTTGCTGGGTGCCAGTAAACTTAGGTGAAAAACAGAAACAATCTGGAGTTTTAATTATTTTAAAACGCAGTGTAGGCAAGAAACAAAGATGAAAGCATTTTTGACTAATCTATCCCAATTATTCCACATAAACGGATTTGCTTAAAAAAAGAGGCAGGGGGTGGAGGGAGAGAGAGAGAACTGCCTTTATAAGAGACTTCTTTAACGTATCTCATAGCCATGAAGTATATATCTATGCAGCATATGACATTCTCTTGAAACTCAGAGAAAAGTGCTCAACACTTATGATACTTTTCAGTGAGTAGAGAAAATATTTTTACATTATTCCAAATATAAGATGCTATGCATATATGAAATAGGCTTTCAAAAGACAGATTATAATTTTTTAGTTAGTTACTCATTTAAACTAATCCACCTGTAATGAGAGTGTCTCTGTGCTATAACTAAAACTGGTCTTGTTCCACAGCCTGGACAGATAGCTCCCATTACTCCCACAGTTCTCAGAACTGACAGGTTCTCAATCTCTTCTCTTCAGCTTCTTTTTCTATAAAAGATATAAAAGCCCAAATCATAAGTTCAGACTCTACTGTCTCTAGTAATCTCCTGAGAAAAAATTTAAGTCATTTCGGAGTAATATAGGGAACACAAATTCCCTATATTGTACTAGCCAGCTCTGAAATAAAACTCAATGGTAGAGAAATTAACAGGTAGAGATTTTGGAAAATGTGCCATTAAACTGATGTGTAAGTGCTCAGGATCCATGTAATAAGTTAACAGATATTTACTGAGTGTCTGGTACACGCGAGGCACTGTGAAAAGGACTGTGGATATGAAGATGAACCACACATTCAAGCAAGTGAGACCATTAGACAATTATTTACACCTGTGCTCTCAAAACTGACACGTGCCAAGCAGAGAAAGCACAGTGTAGCACACCGTAACTGTTGTTAGTGCCTACACCGCAGCCGTTCCATTGCCACAAAGAAAGATGTGCACATTGCATTTCCACCACAGTATTTATTTTTCTAGATGTAACAAGAAGCAAAGTCTACTGGCTTGATGGCAAGGTTAAGCTGGCTTTAGGAAAAGTTGGATGTGTACATCTGTTGCTTTCCATTAAAATCTCATTTGTCATCAATTTATTGGAATACACGAAATCAATCAGCCATCACAAAAAGCAGACATTGAGACCCTTTACAAAACTTCAACAAATCCCAGGTGTCTTATCAGATGGACATTGTGCCAAGTTATGGTTCTTTACATATCAAATCTGTTCCAGCAAAGGGAAAATCCAGATTTTATATCTTCTTCTACTTGAATATCAGGACAAAAAAGAAAGAAATCACAATGGCCATATGTAAAAGTGTGTGTGAGTATCCTTCGGAAAGCTGGAAGTTAAAGCTTTATCTTAACAGGTGTGACATCAGAAGACTTAGGATGAGTCTGATATTAAAAGTTAATATGGAATTTGACTCCTAAAAATGTAAATCTGCTTTACAGAAATTAGCCTCCGGAGGTGGAAATACATTTCTTTTCAGTATGAGAAGTTGCTTGAAGCTTTTTTTCCCCTCTCTCAGAGTCTCATCCTAATGAGGTTTTAATACTATTCTCAAATCAACTTTTAATTTAATAAGGCTACTTATTTTTGTTCTGGAAGAATTTCCATGACATTTGTGGACTCCAATGTACACATTCAGTATTCCATCCCAGCAGCACCCCCTGTTGTTGTCTTGTGTCTCTTCTGCTAAGCTTCCCAGTATCTAATTTATTTATTTCTCTGGGGTTCTCTGTGAATACCCAGCATACTTTGCATTTTACAGACTTTAAGAGTTCATTATTCAAGTGGGGTAATGGTCCCAAGTTGTTCTTGTTCTATAAATAAAACGAATATTTTCAGGACTGTGTGCTTTATTTTAATTAATGAAAAGACACTGAATTTAGAGGAAATATGCCTTTAAAATATTTATGCATATTATAAAAACATCTGACAAACAAGATCCAAATTAGAGCTGTATGTTTTTGAAGTCACTAAGTTTTATAAATGTACAATTAAAGTCACAATTTTAATTTGAATAGGATAAGAGAAACAAGTGACATTTGTTTACTTCTATTCTAATTTCAATTAAATTATAATGTATTTATTTATCAAATATAATTGGCATCTTTCTCTTTGGAGTTTAAAAACTCACTTCTGATTTACAAAAGAATATTATTTATATTTATAAGTAGAAACCGAAATTGAGAAAGTGTCAGAATTTCAATAGCATTTTCAGATTGAAGTAGGATTGAAAATTTTACGGTCTTTATTTGATCTTTACATGTACTTAGATGAATGTGGTTAATAATCTATTTTTTATACGACATGTTTATTTAAGGCATGTAAACCATAAAAAGATGTTAACAGGAAAATGGTAAGCAATATATGGAGTATTTCCATGAATGTTACAACATTTAATCTTTCCCACAACTTCCAATGGTAGTCAACGTGGCTTTGAGAACTTAACCATCTTCTACCACTGTGTTTTCTTTTTGAGAGTTCATCCATTCACATGGGTTAAAGTACCATCGATCTCTATGCCAGTAATTTCAAATCATGTAGCGATGTCCTTTACATCTTTACCAACATCTAGGAAAAGAAACCTGTATATTTGAAAGTTCAGTAAGCACCTACATGTCAAAATAAACTTAGCATCCTTCCTGCCCCAGCTACTTATCTTCCTGTGTTCCTTATCTTAATTAATGCCTTATCATCTATCCAGTTGCTTAAACCAGAGACCTGGAAGTTATCTTAGAGTCCTCTTTCTCTTTATCCCCTTTACCCAATCAGCCATGATGCGTATATTTTCTCAAATCCTTTGAATTTTGCTTATTTCATTCAGGGACCATCATTTCTCATCTAGCTCATTATGATATCTCTTACTGCTTATCACGTGATTTTTCTCTGCTACTACAAAGATATTTCTAAAATTGGAAACTATTAGTAAGAAGCTTCATGAATGGTTTCTCACTACTTTTAAGACAAAGTTAAATTTTTTTCACATAAATAGTAAGAAATAATTTTGAAAATATGACCATGATGAATTTTCAATTTTCTCTCCTGCTACTTTCAATCATAACTAGATATTTCTACCATGCTAAATATTTAGTCATTTCAGTGTTCACACCTAACAATGGATCCTTATTTGGAAATCTATTATTATAACTAATCATAGTATCAGCATGCAGGAGCAAAACTGTATGTTCATCTACATAGACACTGAAATGACATTCGAAAAACTCAACACTCAGTGTTAAAAATACATTGTGTATCAGCAGCTATTTTACTACTGTAGTATATATAACTATCAGGTGAAACTGAGCATCTTAGCTAATGAAGAAGCATAATTGGAGGTATTCTCACCAAACCCAAAACCAAGAAAAGAAACTGAAGTGTCTCAACTATTGTTTAACTCTCAACTATTACTTAATGGTCAATGTCATTAGATAGGAAAAATTAGAGAAACAGTATTTGAGAATTAAGAGATTAAACTATCTGTATCAGAGATAGTATAATGATATATTTTGAAACCTTTCCCCCAAAGCAGTGGAAAACTACTAAAAATGAGAGATTTATAGTAAAGTAGCAAGACACATAATCAATAGCCTTCATTGGAAATCAGTAGCCTTCTTGTTGGTATATACAAGTGATTAGAAGACATAGTGGAGAATTAGGCTGCATATATAATAACAAGAAAGATAGAGTAAAATGAAACAAAATAAAGTTCTTAGGCATAAGAATAATAAAAATGTGCAAAACCTTTATGAAGACAACTATAAACATACATAAAGACAAAATAAATTTGAATAGAAAGATACAGAACAGTTTTGGGCAAAAAAATTCAATATCATAAAGATGTCAATACTTCCTAGTTATTTCAATCTCAATAAAAATATCTCAAAATAGAGGGAAATGTGGCCTTCTGAATAAATGGCTTTGGGACTCCTAGATAACCATTGAGAAAAAAGGTACAATGACTCCCACTGATCATACCAGATAAAAGATAATGAAATAGATTGGAAATCTAAATATACAAACTTTTTTCAGAAAACTAAGGGAAATAATGATATATTTACACAGATTAATGTCCTAAACACATAAAATGCTTCCAAGAACCGAGAAGAAAAGATAAAAAAACTCTCTAGAAAAAATGTGCAAAAGATACAGATCATTCACAGAAAGAAAAACAAAAATGACACTTAGATATATGAAAAGATGTTGAATATGGCTCAAAATATGAGAAATGCAAATTAAAATTATACTAGCAGGTTGTGGTGGCACATGCCTATAATCCCAATGTTTGAAGCTGAGGTAGGAGGATCCCCAGTTCAAGATTGGCCTGGGCTACATAGAGAGTTCAAGGGCAGCATAAAGTACACATGAACTACACAGAAAGATTCAATCTCCCTCCACAAAAGAAAAAAAAAGAAAAGAAAAAAGAAGTTAAAACTGTACTGTGATACCATTTCTCATTTACCTGATTGGCCAAGATCTCAAACTCTAAAAACAGTACTCCATCATAGAGGTTTTGGTAAAATAATTACTCAAGAGTATTCCTCTTAAGACACAACTCCAGACACACTCAGCCACCTTAGCTTTGACAAGGGGGTTAGCCTTTTTAAAAAAAGGTGCAGGAAAAACTGGCTTTCCACATGCTGAAGACTAAAACTAGACTCATGTCTATCACTAAGCACTATACTAAAATCAAAATGGATCAAAGATCTAAATATTAATACAGAAACACTAAATCTACTAGAAAAGAAAATAAGTAGAAATCTTGAAGACATAGGGGAGAGTTCATGAACAAAACCCAGATTGCACGGGAAATGCTTCAAAGAATCAACAACTGCAATCTCACCTTACTGAAAAGTTTTTGCACATCAAAAGAAATCTCCAAAGGAGTGAAAAGATGACCTAGAGTGGCAAAAACTTTTAGCTTGTTGTCCCTCAGACAAAGGACTTCTATCTAGAATTTATAAAGAACTAAAAAAACCAGACTCCCCAAATTCAAAGATCCAATCCATAAATGGGGATCTAATGAGAACTTCTCAGATGAAGAAATACAAATGACAAATATATGAAAAAAATGCTCGGCATCATTTGTCATTCAAGAGATGCAAATCAAAACAATACAGATTCCATCTCAGTCCAGAGAGAATGGCTATTGTCAAGAAACCAACCAATAACAAATGCTGGCAGGGCTGTGGGGAAAAGAAACCCTTTTACACTGTTGGTGGGAGTGTAACTGGTTCAACCACTGTGGAAATCAGTATGAAGATTCTTCAAGAAACTAGGATTAAAGATCCTATTTCACCCAGCTATTCCCCTGCTGGGTATCTTCCCAGAAGAATTAAAAACATCATACCACAGAGGTGCAAGTACAAGCAATGTTTATAGCAGCACAATTTGTAATAGCTGAATCTTGGAAACAACTCAAATACACACCACCTGAGGAATGGATAAAAAAGATGTGATATTTTTATGCAATGGAGGGAGTCTACTCAGTCATAAAGGATACACTTGAGACTTTTATAGATAAAAGGATGCAACTTGAGACCTTACTCATAAGTGAAATAAATCAGACTCACATATGTAAACATCATATAGCCTCCCTTTGCGATAAACTGAAAGAGTAAATAAGTTCTAAAATGGACAATAGATATATTGTGAAATGGGAAGAAATTGTTTAAAAAGAGAAAGGAACTGGGGAGGGAGGGAAAAGAGGAATGGAGAAGGAAAAATAATACAAGACATTTATATCATTAGTGTCTCTTAGTTCATTGAAAAGAAAGAGTTGTGCTAATATCTTTTGGAGAATTTTTTATACCTGTATCTTAAACTCTGAGTAACTATTTTAAAGATCACAATACTCAATTTGTTAACTATTGTTATTCTCCTATTATTTTGTTATGAAATTGTTTACTTTTTTTTCCTTTAAAAAAGAGTATTCCTCTCAGTGGAGATGAATTTATTATTATTTAGCAAAACTGCATATACACTTAATCTTCAATCCTGCAACACTAGTAGGAAACTGTTTGAAAGATGTAAATTGCCATGGTCAAGACTATTCCTTCACAAAACTACTTGTAAGAGTAAAGATGACATAGCTTAAATATCAATAAACGAGACTACATTCACATATAGACTGCAGGGCCTATTTTGTTTAACAAATGTGCTCCAAGTTCTTATTTTTATTATATTATTATT
>NW_004955403.1:33247647-33274484 GCF_000276665.1 Chinchilla lanigera | reverse complement strand
GGAATAGTTAGAATGCTTATTGGTTTATCAAGCCCCAACCAATTTCCTAAAGCACAGGAAATAACTTATACGTCATAAATTTATCATGTAAAGATGTAAAGTGCTTACAGATCCCACTTCCTAAGTAACCAAATAATTAGTAGAGTTAATTAATATTGTTAACATTCCCGGAATATAGTGTTTTATAAGTGAACATGGCTTTCTTATTTTCAGCAACACCACTGAAGCATTTGAGCTACTGAAAGTCCATGCGTGTTTCAAACAACAATATTTGGAGAAAGATTCAAGAATCACAAGCCAGGGTAAAGGATCATCGCTGAGAAAACAGTGCGCAGACCCGATGCAAACCAGAGCAAGATTCTTCCTCTTTCTGTCTTCCAGTCTCTCTGGCGCCTCCTGTTGAAGGCTGGAGATAAAACAGAAACCTGACCTGGAGGATCATAACCCCAGCACCACAAAGAAGAGGGGGAATTTTTGGGTAGGATATAATAGCTTAATCATTAACATCATTGGGGAAATTGGAGCCTTGACTTTATATATGACCAGGAGAATTTACAAAGACACCTTAGGAGTTAAAAGATATTGTAGTACAAAGTTGTTTGAATACCACGGAAGCCTGACACATTGAATAAAATGATTTCAAACAAAATAATGTAGGTAAATCACTGCAGAATTATAAAGTGCCATGCAAGTGTACAAAATTAGTGTTGTTATTGTTGGTACTATAATTTCACTCTTAACTATAATAGATATTTGATCAAAGAAACTTTATAAAGGCTAAAATAGTTGTGAGATAAATTATGGAAAGATGTTTACCAAGTTTAGATATATAGAAATAGGAATTGCTATTATTTTCTTTAATTGGGCCAATTATATTTTAATTTGGAAGTTGGGTGAGTTGCCATTTTCCAAAAGCACAACATTTTCATTTGTTGTTCTGCAATTGCTTACAGAGTTTTGAGAATCATTATAAAATTTGAATTAAATTTCTTATCATGTTATGCCTATATATTGTCCATATGTTATTTATTGACTAAATAAGTGCTCCAAATTATTCTCCTATATCATTGATCACATTAATGTGCATCTCTGTAGTGTAATAATTTTTTGCATCCATTCATTCAAGGATAATTATGACTAATGCAATTATAGTTTCATCTTAAACTCATTATCCATGGTCATCAACTTAGAGATAAGAATAAAATTATGTGGATAAGTTTATAAACTGGAAGCCAATCAGATTGCTTCATCTTCCTAAATTAGTCCATAATGGTGTTACTTATGGTGAACATGATGATTTGAAATGAAGGTTTCGGGGCTAGCGTCATGCTAATAGAGCTGTGAGTCATTTTTCATTTTAAATTCCTCATATAGATACAGAAAAGGTATGAAAAATGATCTCATGAATTTCATTAACAAAAGTATAAATGTTTCACATACTTGAAAATAGAGAACCATAGCCTACACTAAGAACAAAACAATTCCAAAGACTTGTGAAAGAAACGTAACCTCACCAAAGTTGTTGAACACATGAGTGATAACTGGTAAGTCAGAATACCAAAATATGATATTCTTGGAAACAGTTACAGTACTTGTTTGGAGAAGCCAAACAAATGAAAGCATTTGTCTAGTTGAGAAACCACAATAGTTTTAACTGGACCAGGTGACATGTTATAGTTTTCCAAAAAACCAGAAACTTATCTTAAATAAAACGCTACAAGTGGTCAGAAGAATTAAATAAGGAAAGTAGCAAAATCATCTAAGCATTTAATGGGTTTTAGAGTATGAAAATGGTTCCTAATTCAGATATAAGACTAATATAAAAAGGGAATAGGTGATTTTTAATTGAAGGTTGAAACTGATTGATAATTGGAATAATTTTAATTAAAGACACTTTAAGTAAATCATTATTTTTTTACCTGTAGAATGTATGTATGTACGTATTTATTTTTGAGACAAGGTCTTGAACTCATGTATAGCCCAGTTTCGCCTCTAACTCATGATGAACAGCCTCCTGAATGCCAGGATTACAGGTGTGTGCCACCACACCTGGATCTAGAATATATCTGTAACTGACAACATTTTTAGCATAGAAAATATTTTTGGTGCATCTATTAAATGTACAAATCTGTGCTAAGAAGTGTGGCAGAGATGAAGATCATTAAGATGTTCCAGGTATAAAGCTGGCAATGTGCATACTTTTGAAAATCAAGCATAAAGTGTCAAATGCCATACAGCCACGCAAACAATACTTTGAGAGATCAGTGGGAAGAAAAGGCAAACCGAGTCAGAACAACCAGGAAAATCTTCATAAAGAAGAGGACACATTGGGAAGGTAGCTGGGTGATATAACAGAGATAAATAAAAAAAAACAAAACAAAACAAGTGGTATTTACTTTGTACTAGGCATTGTCAGCTTTGTAAAGGTGAGAACTTGTAAGAATGTAGCTAGGTGATATGATAAGACAATAAAATAAAACAAATGATATTTGCTTTGTGTTAGGCACTGTCTTAAGCAGTTATCTATGACATCATTTAGCCCCCAGAGCAACCACAGGAAGTGTTACTCTTACCACCATTCTGTAAAATGGAAGATTAAACAATCAGAAATTAGACTGCAAGCAGTTTAAGTCTAGAGCCTAAACCTTAGTTACTCTATTATACTGCCCTGTAAAGAGGAATTGTTGATTCAGGTAAACCTTACATGTATATTTTATGCTATGTAGTTAAAGTTATATTTATATTTTGCTAAAGGTAGTAATATTTATTTTATACTTTACTGAAGGTAGTAATAGTTCACTAATTGGTAGTAATATGATGAAAATGTATATTGTTATGTTCAGTTTAAAAAGCAAATAAAAATTGCACATGCGCTTTGGTATAGTAATGTTAGGATATACAGTAGTATAATCTCAATAAATGCTTGATGAATTATTCAATCAGTCTTGAAGAGCATATATATTCATGTGGGTAGAGATTGGGGGATTAATATGCAAAATTATTAGTTGAGGATTGTGGGATTTTGAGAACATTTTCCTATTTCAGTCATCTTTCATGTTTCATATTATCAGATCCTCTATGTTTAAGTAAAAACTAACTGATTATTTCCTTTTCATTAACAAAGAACTAATGACTTCATTTAAAAGAACAGACAAATCAGTCTGATGTAAATGAGCGGTGGAGGCTATTTGATAAGACACTCAGTATTTCTGAATAGCTTTTAGTTTTTCACTTCTTTTTTCAAGGATGAGGAATGCGAATCAGATAAAATGATGAATATATATCATAGGCTAGGCATGCATGATTGAGACCAGATGAGGCAATAATAACTTTCATGCTGACTTATTTCTTTAATTTGCCCAAACTTAAGTCTTATTAATCATTTGCTAGTTTCATGTAATAATACATTCTTCAGACAATAACTAATGATAATAACAGAAGAAATGATGAATGAGAATGGTCAAAATGTTCAATAGTGTATTGCCGATGTACTATGAATTTAAAATAGATTTTGGCCTATTGTGGAATTTCACCTTTAACCATATTGAAATGTACTTTATTGACTCAGCTAGAAGGGGCTTTCAAATACCACATAAAATTGCTTTGTAGTCACTTGATTAAGAAATAGCATTCATACACATATGTGTTCACATACATGTGTGTTTATTATGAAGCCGAGCAGTTCCTAAGTCTGGAGCAACATTTTTTCTTCATTAAAACAGAGGCTTCAGGCAGCAACATAAGCCTAATGTGTTGGGTTGACCTAGGTTGTAGTTTGGATCTTAAATGTTCATTAAGTCTTATGAGTTAAATATGGACTTATTCCCTGGAGTGGCACTACTGGGAAATAACAGAATCTTTAAGAGGCGGGGCCTAGTGTGAGGCCTTTAGGTTATTGAGCATGTGTCCTTAAATGGAACTGTGGGATCCTAACCCCCTCTTTAACTTTTTGGTCTTCCTGATTAAGGACTGAACAATTTTGCTCCACCATGATGTGCTGCTTTCCCACGGGCCCAAAACAATGAGGTCCTTGGTTCTGGCCTGAAACCTCCAAAACTATGAGCTAAGAATAAACCTGTTCTCCTAAGCTTATTACCTTAGTTATTTGTTATATAATGGAAAGCTGACAATGTATATGCTGATTCATCATGATGTCATCAGTTCTGGAAGGCAGCTATGCTCACCACTATACCATCAACACACATGCCATCAGTTCTGAATGAGACCCCCAAAAGAAAACTCTGCAGCTGGTTCAAGCTGAAAGGCAGTGCACTCTGCTTCTTGGGCTCTATGTTTGGTCAGACCCAGTGACACTTAAAATGTCTACAGCTAATAGAATACTGTATGCAGTTCCTGATAATCTCCAGGAGATCTTCAGTGTTTTGGGAACTAATTTCCTTTTGAGCATTGGATTCTGTCCCCAACTTGTTAGTAGTCCTTGTTAGGCAATGAATATCTGGTTAGAATGGGTCAAGTGAATATCTGACCTGAACTTTCAATTTGATCAAGACACCATATAATTTGGTCTGCCCAGAAGTATTCCATAACCAAGGGGTGCTGGTATAAAAGATAAAATTCTCAAGAAGTTGCTAAAGGCATCAGTAAGTTATCAGCAAGTGGGACCTATTATCCTGGCTTTTACTACTCTAATCTTTTTTCTTCAATGCACATCTGATCTTTGAAAAATAAGGCCAAAATCTTGAGTGTTTTGTTCATAGGTGGTTTTGTACAACATGCTAGAGCTAGCTAGAATCGGAGTGCTGTATCATTTCCATCCCCTGAGAGATGACCCAGCAGAATACTGGGGAAGGGAAGTCCTTCCAACAGGAAAACTAGTAAACAGTATATCTGATTATGTAATTTGCTTGGAAAGAGGAAAAGTAAGGGATATGGACCTGCATAAATTAATGAGTAATGACCAATAGCTTGGCCAGATATTCAGGAGAAAAGTAATAGAATGGATGGAATTTAGACCTGGGAAAGGATTTATGAATAGACTCCTTGGAATGATAAAGTATGTGAAGTTCCTCCATTAGAGAACAAGATTTCAATAATTAGGGAGACAGGATGAGTCCATGGCATTCACCTGGTTCATGAACAAAACAGTAGTAATGGAAGCGTTGTGATTTCAAAAGCATGGGTTTCTCCCCACTAATAGAGATTTATTAGTGTGAATTTGAAGTCTTCAATCTGGTCATCTATTAAAGTTATCCAAGGACAGATTAGGGAAGTCTGAGGAAACAAGTCCTCAGGATAGTCACTTTTTCCTCCATTAGCAAACTTCTCATGGGAAGTTGATAATTTTGAACGCTTTCTTTGTAGAAAGGGCAGTTATTTATATCACTAGGACAGACTCTTTTGACATGATTTTGTCATCCACATTCTTCTAAAAACACTAACATCCCTAGACTTTTTATCTTACCATTAAGTCTCCTATATTTTATGATTGAGGTACTCATTTATGGTAAGTGATGTGTAGTAATGGACTTATATCTGGAATAATCTCTGTTTTTACTCTGTATTCAATTGCTTTTGGCCTGTTCAGTGTCCCACAAAATAAGCAGAGTGGGGGTTTTTAGTGATTCTTATACTACTAGATGTGAAATTTTGTCATACAAAGGAGTAATGCTGTATGTATAAAATCATGAATTCGATATTTATTATTTAGTGGTATGTTTAACAGCTAAAGCTATCTCCACTTTCATTTCATTATTTTTTATAGTAGTGTTCTTAAAATGAGGCACAAATCCAGCTTTGACTGAATCAATTGTTTACTATTATTTTAAGGATTGTTTTAATATGGTGTTCAAACATGAGAATATTTTATAAACTAATATCAAGTGTTTTTCACTGACATTTATTAATGAGGTTAGAACTTTAATTTAATAAGGATATTAAGAGCTGGATTTAAAAACACATTTGGATTCTGATTTTGTTTAGTATAATCTTTCAGGCCAAATAACCTCATGTAGATTTAAGGATCTTAAATCAACAGCAGATATTAAACTTGGAAACTTTTTCAAATGCCTGTCAAAGTCTTTAAGATTACTTAGGGAAATAGTGATATAATTTTAAAACTTTGGTAAATTTTATACTGCTTTGATTACATTTTTAAAAGGCTCTTAGTGCCAAAACATAACTCGCTAAAAATTTCAGCTGAAGGGGTACTTTAAGGAAAACAAAACATTTTATAATAATTGGATAACTTTTTACGAGACATCTTCTTTAAATACCCACTGTAGCAAAATGTCAGCAAGATAAAGACATAATATTAATATAAACAGTTAAATGTGCTGATGTAAATATGGTATACTCAGGATAAAAGTAGACCAAAAATTAAACAAAATATAGCAAGTAATTTTGAAAATATGTAACCTAGAGGTTAACATAAGCTATTCAACAATGAGCATATGAAATGTACAGAATTCAGAGTTAAAGGTGAGCGTTCTAGGCATTGAAAAAATTTACTTTGCTTCTCTCAAAGCGGAAAAATGCACTTGAGTGTAATCTTTTCCATAATAGGAAATAAAGTTTTCAGAGTGAATGTGCAGTAACTATGATGCAGAAAACTTTCACTTGTATCTTCTCATCAGGTGCATTAGCAATGTATAGCCTCGCAAAAAGGTATCCTAAACTTTGTCATGGACCAGATCATTGCCTTATATGAAAAGCATTGTAATGCATGCTAAATAACCTCAGGCTGTGCTGGAACTAGGAACCAGGAGAATTTGATATCATAGTTCCACTGATGATAAGAGACTTTGAGTAAATAGTTCAACTTCTTAAGCCTTAATTTACTTGTATATGAAATGGGCATGGTAACTCATGCTCTGTCTGATACCAAAAGTTACTGTGGATCAGATGAAAATCCTGAAAGCATGAGAATCAAATGAAAATCCTGTCACACATTTATGAAATAAATAAATTAATGAGGATATATATGTATGTATATATATACATAGATATGCATTTTGAATATTCTCAAGTTCTAAAGGAAAATAACTTTTCTTCGTCTTAAGCTCACCATCCAATGTGAGAAAATTTGAAAATTTCAAGAGGAATGTCTGGTTATAATATTTGGATACAGATTGTTTAATGTATAAATAATGAAATAGCAGTGAGTTAAACTGGCTGTCTCTTGGATGCCACTGGATGAGAATCCCTTGAATGAGTTCTTCCCTAGAAACATTCTGCTTCATTGATCAAATCTTCATCATGGGCTCTGCAGTGCTAGAGGCTAAAATGTGATGATTCTAAATGGCACTTTGGAAACGACGAGCTTAACTCTTTGGGAATCAGTAAGGAAATACTTTAGTACAGGGATTGTCAGGGTGAGATTCAACATGTTTCATATGCACTATGACTTGGGCCCCATTATTGTGAGGGAGGCTTGGCATAGCTCGACTACAACACTGGGAGGTCCTGGCTATGTTAAGTATTTGCCCTTCAGTTACTGGATTATGGGGGAGTCTTGGAGCATCCTGGATGACAGTGGGCAACCGGGATGCCATTCAGATGGCCGAGGACAGTGGCTGTTACCACAGATGTATGGTCAAGTTTTAGCAACTATTTTGGTCATATTGGTATTTACTGGCAAAATGTTAGGTCCATGAATAGCAAATTCAAATAATATATGAGTGAAGAGATCAACATAGGGAAATGTAAACATGGTGAATTTTGTGGTCAACTTGAGACACACTAAGATAGAACTGCTGTTCTTCTCCATCCAGTGGTCAAGAGGAATTGCCAACCTATTTTTCCAAATTAGATGTCTGGAGCCTGGAATTTGATATGAAATTTCTTGAATTTGGAATGTTGGCAATACATTCAATTTCTTTAAACAATCCTGTACAAAATAAAACATGGAATTGACCTGGAATGCACTGGAATTGACCTGCTAATCTTCATCTTCCTACTCTGCTTTAGTGTATTACTCAGAGCCAATATACATTTAAATTCTTGGTTCCATTTAAGTGCTTACAAAAGAAAGAAATGATTTTAAAAGAAAGGACAAGGAGAGGTAAGGGCCCAGACACAAAACTCTCTAGATTTTCTCAGACTGACTCCTATACAATCAGGTAAAAGGGATAACTGTATTCAAAGATTAGAAAGTGATTGATATGTGGTTCCTTGTAATCAACAGAGGTGACAATCCCCTCAACAATCTAGGAAGTGCAGAAGTTGAGTAATGTTCATGCCAGGTGTACTCTGTATCATGGTGATTAGTGTCAACTAACTCATTCCTAGGTCATTTCTGCAGAAGAGTGTTTTCTCCATACATTTTCTTAACAGATACATAGAGATATGAAAATAGATTCAGCTTTGCCATACATAATAATAATTTTTGAGGAAGAGTGGCATGACATCATTGTAAAATCCCTAAAAGGGGAAAACATGAAACATTTGAAAAACAATAGAAAGTGTTTTGATATTCCTTCAGATGATTTAAGAATTGCCTTTTGGGTTTTATTGCAGGAAGTTTGTATTAGCTTATGCTGATGTGAGGAGTTCTTTTGAGAAAGTAATGGGTTTATTTCTAATGGGTTTCAAAGTATCTATTACAAAATATGAATTACACTAAGATTTTACTTGAAATGCAGCTAGTGGTGGACCAGTTGGCTAATCCAAGTTCAATGGGCAGAGCAACTGCAGCTCTCTAATGTAAGGATGCCCTGAACAAATCTTTGTGTCTCTGGGAAGAAAATGGAAACAGAGAAGAAAAATAATTGTATTTGACACTAGTACATTCAAGGGTGCCTGGGGAACACAAGGCTGCACACGGCTGAATGGAGAAGTAGCTTGGGGTGACCCTGGAAATGCCTCAGAGAACATTCTGTAGCATGAGATGAGTGAGCTTTGCCTTAGTTTTGGGAAAATCCCTGACATATTCTTTTTCATCCTCTTTGTGGCCCAATTATAATAACAATAGGACTAACAGTGTTAATAATATTGCAAGGTAATATTATTGGGGTTTTAAAACATAAATTATGTGCAATCATGTTGTTCTTATTTATAAATTAATGTTATACCTTTCATATGCAGATCCTTGAGAAAAGTAACTTAGTTCATATGCAATTGGAAATAATAACATTGAGGGGCTGGGGATTTAGCTCAGCAGCACAGCGCCTGCCTGGCAAGTGCAAGGTTGTGAGTTTGATTCCTGGCACTGGAAAAAAAACAAAAACAAAAACAAAATAATAACATTGAATTTCTTTTGAAAGATTCCTTGGGTGTTGTAAGACCCAGTCCCATCTCAGACTAGAAAAGCAGAGTTATACAATGAGAGTGAAGAATCCCTTCTTCTAGGGCTGGTTCTTCTGCTGACAAGAAGTATGACCTTGGACAAGCCACTCCAGCATGCTGGGTTTTAGAACCCTTTTTTTTGGTAAAATAAGAAGGTATAGTGTCTTTTTTTCCTGTCTCATAACCATCTATTTTGGGACTTTTGAGAACAGAAAGGACCACATGTAATTTACATGAGCCTGGAGGTAGAATTTTAACAGGTTCCAGAGTTCAGTAACCTGAGGAGCTTAAGAGGATTTAAGAGTAAGACACGTGGATGAGACATGGCTTCGTGGTCGCCCATGTGTAAGTTGCCGTAGAGCCTGGTGGTTAACTGTGAATAAATGGGAACACTTAGAGGCAGCAGATTGGAGCAGAGATCAAGAAGCCAAACACTGGAGGATATGAACATTGGTGTTTAGCTCATGCTTCTAATAGGCAGAATGAAAGGTGTCTTTAGTTATCTCTTACTGAATTATTCTGATGAAGTACATCAGCCTCTTCCCAGGGAAAAAAAGATTTTAGGGATTCATAAAATTAGATGCAAGCAAGAGGTACCCATGCTCTCTTGGCCTCCCAAGATGAAATCCCCCTAGTCAATTGGGGAGGAGGGAGTCAGAGGTCCCCCATATAAGATGCCCATGGGAGAGGACTAAAGGCTGGGAGAGGGCAAGGCATTTAATAAGGATTTTAATATATTCTAAAAGTGGGAAGGCTTAGTAGTCATTATCAGAAATGATTCTAGTTGTGGAAATATGTGTACATATATTGATTGCTTTTCCTTTAATATTGGAAGTGAAGGAGATCTAAGCCCTACATACTCCTGCCAGTCTGGTAGTCATGTGCTTGGAATCTGGAATTAAAACGCATCCAACTGTTAGGTTCTAGCTGACTGTTCCAACCCACACAGATCCTGTGGGTCATGGCTATTTAGGCTTAGCTGCTGCTTCACCAGATTCCTATCCTGGGCTGACTGGGGGCTTTTAAAGATACTTTATGCATCACTTTGGGTCCTCTTTGTCTTCATTCTCACCATCATTATAGAGCATTAGGCTCTGTCAACTTTTTTGTTCCCATGCTTACCCCTGCTGGATCCCATAGCCTTTGCTGAGCTGCAGCTTTTGCTTCAAGCTAATAGCTTCTGTTTGGTGTCATTGCTGGAAGGCACAGGCCGAGGCGGGTGACCAGGACTGAAAGTTTTAAAACTTGAAAGTCCCAGGCAAACCCAGATCAGTTGGTCATGCTAGAAGGGAGAGAAAGAGGAAATGAAGAATTCCAAACTCAGTGTGGAATATTTACACAAAAACCAACCCTTTTACACTAAAAAGATTAACCTTCTCTTAGCATATTTCCTATGACCTTAGAAGAAACTCTGTCTCTTTGTTTGCCTTGAGAAATATGTATGTCTTAAAACCCCGTAATAAATCCTTTTCTGCTTAAAGCAGCTCCACCAGATTTTCTTCCCTGCAACTGAACTCTACCTGACTCAATACCACATGTGTGTTTATGCCAAGGAGATTTCTCTAATGAGCTAAAAATCGTTTGAAGAGATCTTGCACCTGGGAGTTCTGTGGAGTCTTTTTTCCCTGGTCAGGTATTTTCCTCTCTTTTGCTAGCAATGCCCTGCTTTTCCTTTACAGAATCAGCTCAACCCCAGACATGGTCTGAGTAAAGCTGAGGGTGCACTGAGCCCTGGACTGCAAGGGGCTTTGTCTTTCTGGCCAGAGTGATGGTTGAGAATTTGGCATATGACCCGATGAGGCTAAAGAGGCTTATCTTTCGTACATTTTACTTGAGCTACTGAGAAAGAAGTTTGTTTTTGTTATGTATGACTATTGCAGAATCAATTTGAACTTACACTTGCCAGTAGACAAAAGGTGGCTTCAGAATGAAGCCAGCAGAAGCCAAACGAGAGTAGTACCGGGCGGAGATAGACTGCTGGCAAACTGCATGGTTGGAACTTGCAGACCTGGCTGTGCCTGAAGTGACTTTGATGTTACAGAAGTCAGCCATACTTCTGGATTCTGCTTAAATGAGTTTGAGCTGTGTTACTGTCATCAGACCCCACAAAAATACTGAACTACTCAGCATGACAACATTAAAAATTTAAATTTATAAACATATAAACTTAGGATATTATGGCCATAAAATGTGTCAGTTGTTTAAATGAATGATTTGCATTTAATGTATAATTCAATTTTAAAATATCTGATTGAATATATACACCTTCAGGAGCACACAGTACGTAAAGTGAAGGAAATCAGTACAGCTTTCTCTTAGTTTGACACTATTGCTTACTAGCATGATGTCTTGACCAAGTCACTTAACCTCTATTTCATTTGCCTCATCTGATAAATGTAGATAATAGCAGTAATTGCCTCATATAGTTACTACTTATAGAGGGTTGAGGCAGCTAGGCTAGCAGTCTGACACTTTAATTGAGTGTTAGTGCTTACTGATAAGTGATGAACTCATGTTAATTATCTTTAATCTCATTTTAAATTATTTTAACTTAATAGTTTCTAGACAGTTTAGATAACACATGGAGCATCACGTATAAAGGACTACATAAAACTCTTAAGCATAAAAAATGTCTGAAGCAGTGATATAAATAAGTAGATAGAAGAGAAAGGCTGAAGAGTTACATAAAAGATAAAACATTATTTTTACAAGTGGTCATATTTTTTAGGCTGTTATTCCATTAAAAATATCTTGTTATAATGATCAGTTATGTATTAGTAATTTATTATACAGGTGACACAGAAGTGTGTTTCAGAGTTGGTTTAACAAGTTTCTTGGTAGGGTAAATACTGCCACTTTATAATAGTAAACAACCCCATAAACAGCATAATAGTTCACTCCCTTTACTTTCAAAATGGAGACAAAAGATTAGAACTGGGTCATCTATCCAACGTGAAAGATAAGGGATTTCAGTTAAGATTCAAGTTGACTTTTTAAAGTGTTGTTCAAGTCAAATGCTACCCTATGTCAATTGCTTCCAGCTGCTGAATGAGTTTGTAAAATTATAGGGTATTATAATAAATAGTCTGCAACACTTCTTAATTTCACTTTTTGAACATAGAAAATAAATCACAAAAGCATCAAAGTATATCAAAATAATAATAAACAATAACAATAATAAATAATAAGTAAATAATCCTCTTTCTCCCCTTGTGGAAATATGTGTAAAGACTGAACTGTGTAAGTAAACTTTTGTTTAATTTGTTTGTTTATTCATTTTTATTTTAATTTACTGGTACATGTGCGCAGTACACAACACTTACATCCCTGGGGGGAGGTCCGTGCACGCACACCACGCATTTGTGCTATTTCAGTCTCTTTTCGCATTCCTTCTCCTCACCTTAAGACTGTACCATTAAGTGAAAGGAATCAGACACACAAGTTGAAATATCACATGATTTTTTCTTATATAAGAAACCCCGAGTTAAAAAAAGAAAGAAGAAAGAAAGGAAAAAAGGAAGAAAGAGAGAAAGAAAGAAAATGAAAAGATGGATGATAGGAAGTCAGAATATAGAGCTTTTTCAAAAGGGCAGGACAGGGAGGGAAGGGATTAGGGAAGAAGAGGAAAGCAGTCGGGATGTGTGGTGCTGTGCACACATACCAACTGCTTACAGGAGTGTAAGCATATGTACTGCAAACATGCACAGAATAAAGGCAGGTGGCCAAGACATGAGTGTGTAAACTGTTAATGGTTAAACATCATTTACTTTCAATGTAATCTTACATCCTTCTCTTGTTTTTTAGTAAGCAAACTTGCATTTAGCACAAGCATTGCGTGCTTTAAAAGAAAGCTATAGCTCATTTTCTTGAAAAATAATGAAGACATTGTTACATTCCAGCACCAACAAACATTGTTCAGTTTTAATTCATGCTACTGTAATTTCATCAGAATCTCTGTTATATAATATATGTATATTATGTGTACATTAGAATGAGAGAAAATAGCAGACACTTTCAATGGTAGGCATTATCCATACTGCCCCCCTAGGTAAACTCTTTAGGTAAAAAAAGAAAGCTAAATGATATTTTGGAACAAGTGTACACATACAAAATTTCTTCCAGAATTCGGTGGTCTCAGGTTGGATTGGAAAAAAAGGTTCATTGCTGGCCAAGGGCTTATTCCCCGTTTTTCATTTCTGTTTGTAATTCTTGTCATCTTTGTTTCTTACGCTTTGGCTGAAAAGGGCGACTCATATTTATTAGAACTAGGTTTCAATAAACATTATGCATTATGGTGAACCAAAGAGTGATTTATTGATAATTTATCACTTATATTTATGAAAATGTAGCCCTGAGAGCTCCAGAGCTGGTAAATCATCTTCTACAGCCTTACTGTGTTGGGATTTCCTCTCCCCACCTACATCTACCTCCTTTTGCACACCATCCAAGCAGACTGCCCCTTATAGCTCCGTCCTGTAAGCATGTGCTTCTTAATACAAAACAAGAGAGAACAACTGTTAGAGAATTTTTATTTCAGTGTGCTTTAAATTTAATTCTCAAGTTGGAGAAATAATAAACTGATAAAGTCTAGTTAAATGTGAGCTTACAACTTAATGAGGCCAGAGAAGGGGTGAGAATGTAAAGAGAACAGTAGATTGTGTGGATTTTTTAAGTTTATTTACTATGATACAGCTGCCTAGAATTTTCACAGCTTCCACACAGATGCAAGCAGCTGTTAGCCCTTTGCTGTTAAAGAAACAAAGGTTCAGAGTTCACGCTGATCCACTTGTTCTAGACTAGTGATGTTTAAGATGACACTTCACTAAGCTGTGGCCTCCAGTCACATACAAGATTGTCAAGATAGACATGGTGTTCACTTGCTTCTTGCTGCTCACTTATCTCTTTTGGCAACCACTCCAACAGCAAGCTGCCCCGCTCTTCCTAATGTGTTTATCTCCCATGGTGATGTCAGCAGAACTCAGCAAATCTAATATTCATGCTCAAGCAGATTTGTTGGTGCTCTTTGTTTATAAGAATAAGCCCTATATCACCCTCGCAGCTGCTTCCTCTAGATATGTAGACAGGGCTTTGTGTTTAGAGTTCCCTTTCGACAGGACTTGGGCCACGAACAAAGCACTTACCTATCTTACTTCAACCTATTTTTTTCCCTTCACAAAAATCTAACTCCAGTGTGTTTTTTTCCATAGATGTGATTAAAACCACATCTTTTTCCATTGAGCAAATTTTCTTGGATATAAAATGTTTACAGCACTAATATGAATGCATTTTTTTCTTTTTCAGGAAATAGTTGAGAAAAGACATAGGATTTTTAAAATACAGTTGAGGCAGAAGAACATTGCTTAAATGTAATGCTCTAGTTTTAAGCAATGAAACACATAAAATGTGTATATTAGTTTATAAAAATCATGCCACGGGTACTGTTCTGTAATGTTTCAAGTTTTACGTACAGTCATTAGTCACTACGTTTCAAGTTACTAATACTTTCGTATGATTCAGTGATAAATGTATGATAGAGAGATAAAAGAACAGTCATAATTAGCTGTGGTTAAAGTTTCATTTACAGTTTCTACTGCAAATCTTTGTATGTTTCATGGAGAAATACTGACTGAATTTAAAATCAGAAAATATGTGAGTCAAGATAGTTGGGAGCTTATTAAGTAAAAGGTATCACACTTAGTTTTCATCATACAGTTAAGGTAATTTAACAGCTTCTGAGTTATATGTGAGCTGTACATGTCACATCTGTTTCTACATAAGTCTCATTTGCTCTTTGTTTTATGCCCAATGGTGTTGTAACAATTTTGGGTCCATTTTTGATCAACAACTAAGTTGTATGTAATTTACTTTTTAAATTTAGACAGTAAAACATTATCTATTTGTGCTATAGTGCTCATTTTTTTGTTTTTAATTTTTATTAGCAGACATTTTCTTTTCATACCGGTCACATTTCCTGTGGGAGTTCATATATGTCCATAACATATCTCAGTTATTTTTTATCCCTTGTCCTTCCTCTTTCTTCCTCCATCTCTTGATCCTTTCTCCATCTGAAAAAATAAATCAATCTTCCTACTTCCTAGTATTTTATTTTATTTTTATTTTGTTCTATATTTATATTTTGGGTTACTCATTTAAGAGAAACCATGTGATATTTAAGGTGGTGTGTTTGATTTATTTCACTTAATACAATAGTGTCCAGGTGCATCCATTTTCCTACATATGACTCAAGTTTACCCTTCATGATAGAGTAATACGTATTGCGTATTATTACCACATTTTCTTTATCCATTCATCTACTGATGGATATATTGGCTGCTGCCAAGATGTAGCTATTATGAATTAAATTCTACTGCTATAAACATGCATATCCATATATCAATGGAATAGGATGTCTTTAACTCTTTTAGGAAGATACCTAGAAGGGGAATACCTGGATCAAATGGAATTCCTACTTTTAGCTCTTTCTGTGGAATCTCCATACTGATTTCCATAATGGTTGTACTAGTTTGCATTTTCCTCAAGAACATATAAAATTTCCTTTTCCCTTCAGTCTTGCCAGCATTTGTCATCATTTGATTCCTTGATGACAGCTATACTTTCTGGAATGAAGATAGAATCTCAGTGATGTTTTAATTTGAATTTCTCTAATAGCCAATTGCCTTTAAGAGTTGTACCTTTTTAATGTTCCAGCAGATTAAGGGTTTCACTTTGAACATTTAGATCATTGATCCATTTTGATTTTAGTCATCATGAGAGATGTGGGTCTAGATTCAATCTTCTGCACATGGATAGCAATTTTCCCAGCACCATTTGTTAAAGAGGCCATCTTTCCTCCCGTGTGTTGGTTTTGGTCCCTTTGTCAAAGATCAGATAGCTGTATATTCCCGGGGTTGTTTCTGCATCTTGTATTCTGTTAAATTGGTTCACATCTCTGTTTCTGTGCCAGAACCATGATGCTTTCATCTCTGTAGTTTTGCAGTATAATTTCAGGTCCAGTACTTGTGATGCCTCCTGCTTTACTCTCATTGCCCAGGATTGTTTTTGCTATTCTGGTTCTCTTCTGTTTCTACATGAATTTTAAAATTGTTTTTTCTAGTTCTGTGAGGAAATGCTGCTGGTATTGTGACTGGGATTGCATTAAATCTGTGTATCAGTTTTGGAAGTACGGCCATTTTGACCACACTGGTTCTACTTGTCTAGGAATGGGCGGCGTCTTTCTGTATTCTGATGTCCTCTTTGATCTTCTTTTTCAGAGGACTGTAGCTCTCATTGTAGAGGTCTCTCACTTCCTTTGTTAGGTTAGTTCCTAAGTACTCAGTTTTTCTTCATGCTATTCTGTGTGGTACAGGCTTCCTAATTTCTTTGTGAGAGTTCATTGTTGGTATATAGGAACACTATTGATTTTTAAATGTTGATTTTATATCCTGTTACATTGCTGAATTTGGTTATTAATTGTCAGAGTCGTTTCTTGGGAATTTTTGGGTCTTCTTTGTAGAGGATCATATTTTCTGCAAATGATAGTTTGACGTCTTCCTTTCTTATACTTAATCCTTTTGCTGAGTTTTATATTTTTTGAGAAATGATATTAAATGTTGACATGTAACAGTGAAAATGTTAATTTGTAGCCAAACTGTACTTTTTCCAGCTACATCATCACCTGTGCTTCTTTTGCTATATTTTTAGACAAGTTATGGTCTCAGAATGTCTCATCATTTTAAAAAATTTTAAAGGAAAATTCCTTTTTGTTTGTACCCAAAACTATTAAAAAATGTTATATAGATGATATAATCACTTTTCGATACTAGCTTGAGTAAAAGCTCAATTGTGTACTGGCTTTATGTGCAAAGATTTCAGAGTACGAGTTTTCATATAATCAGACATTGGCCATATGCTATTGTTACTGCTCTCATTTTATAAAGTTAGGGATTGGCACTTGGAGATTTAATGTAAACTGATCTGTGTCAGCCTGCAGGTCATAGATAGCATTAGTTTTCTAACAAATTATTTTTTGATATGAATTTATGCAATTATAAGTTAAATGTTAAATTTTAAAAGAATAGCCACATTTTGAAATTCCACATTTTAAGTAGTATTGAATAAAGTATTTTAAAATTGTCTGGCTGTTTTATGTGATTAGAATTTACAAAAAAATAGTTAATAAAAATCTAACCTCAAATAAATACCTTTGGTTGTTTCTGACTTGGCAGTACATTAACTTTTGCTCTACATTAACTTTCTATTTAAATGTGTTCATAGTTAAAACAGGAGGGAAAAAGACATTAATAACTAAACCTGGTGTTTGTAAAAAACGTTTTGAAAAAATGGTGATTGCAATCACTTAGAAAAGAGTTCCCACATATAATCAAAGCTTATCATATGCATGTATTAAAATGTCACAATAAAGTGAATGTTCTTACCACTATTCTTAAAAAATAGAAAGGTTAAATTTGGTTTAGGCCCAGATTGTCCATATATAAGAGAAACTGAACTTTTAGGGTGGTCAAATGAAGGTATCAGGCTTATTAACATTCTACCTCTTTACCACAACAAAGTGGTAAAAATTCAGTTGTTTTCATTCAGTCTATAGGTCATCTCAGGGACTCTATAATTGTGGCCCTTTAGTGTTTGTGTTATTAACATAAGAAAGTTTTTCTTTCAAGGTTTAGTTAACTTTTATTATAATTAACAGTAATCATAAATGTTTACACTTCTTATTTGATCCAAACACACAGGGCTGGGCAGTATATATTTAATACTTTCAATAATCTTTAATGTAGGTACCATTATCATCTCCATTTTATGGACGAGGAAACAAGCAGAGAGAGATTTTAAAAAATTTCAAGTTCATGTGGTAGCTGTGGTTTGTACATCCTGTACGATGCTGTCCCCTTCGATGTGAACAGGAGCTGTGTGTGTGATGTGCTATCACTCCCGTGGTGGCAGTAAATCCTATGGCAAAAGGGACTTTGCAGATGTATTAAGATTCCTAATCATTTGACTTCAAATAAATTATAAAGAAGTTATCTCCTCTGTTTGTATGAGTCCTTAGAAAGGAATAGGCCCTTCAGAAGAAGGGAGCTGTAAGTAAGACAGGGAGACAGGGCCCATGAAGATGTCCATATCAATATCCTATGGAAGTGTCAGTATCCATATCCTACGGAGGTGTCCTTATCCATATCCTCTGGATGTGTCCATATCCAAGAATCTGAGGGCAGCCTCCAGATGCTAAAGGCATTCCCAACCAATAGCTAGCAAAAAAGAAAACAACTAGCAAACAAAAACCAAGCCTTCACTCAAACTACAAGGAACCAAACACTGCCAACAACTTGAATGAACCTCGAAGAAGACCTTGACTTTCAGATGGGAAAGTAGCTATGGCTGCCATCTTGATTACAGTCTTGTGAGATTCTGAGCACAGAACATAATCATCCCAGACTACTGATCTACAACACTGAGAGATAATGAATATTTTAGACAGTAAATGTTTAAAATTTTTATACAATGATAGAAAATTAACACAGCTAATTTGCAAAGCTAAAATTTTCTCCAGCATCTGTCCAACTCTAGAACCTTTGCTCTTTTTCACATGTGTACTGTTTTACTCCATTTTACACTCATTGTCTGCACAATCCTTGTTCTAAACTTCTGCTTTGGCTGTGAATCTAAGATCAAAGGTAGGCAAAATACCATTCAAAGCTTATTTATTCAGCTTTGTGTTCCTGGTGGCAGCCTATGGAAATAAGAACAGGAATTGGCCCTGGGCTGGTCCAGGGTGATATGGTGAGGAAGAGCAGAGCTGGAGAATTTGTGAACACCCACATACTCAGTGTAAACTATATGGTGTTAATATCAAGTGTTGACCTCTTATGCGTAAATTGACATTTTGGTAGATCATGCGCAAACTGTAGCTGATACAAGCAGCACTTTGAATTGTCATTAAACAACATGTTGCTATCTTAACTGATGCATGTTTTTCTGATAATTTTGTTACTCTGTTCTCCTTTATAAAACGTTATTCATCAGATCTACTTATATCTCTTTCTGACCAAATAAAAATTCTATCAGAGAGAAAGAAGCGAGAATTGAAATGAAAGCGGGAAAGCTGAGGACATGAATGTTCCCACCAAGACTTAATTTTGTAGGATTATGAGGAAAACTCTACTGTGGGCTCTAAGGGCAGAGGGGGCCTGCTAACTGGTGGTAGCAAGACCAGTTCTGTAGGCAATATGGCCCTAGGGCAATAGAACAGGCCTGGCCTCATCAGGGTGTCCTAGATAAAGAAGGCAGAGTCATGTGCTTGTTTTCCTATGGCACAGTGAGGTGTGACATGAGCTCCACCTTTTATCTCTACCCAAGAGAGGACAGACATCCCTGAGATAGATATAGGCTGTTATTGTGGGAGTGATCTGTGATCTGTGTGAATGAGGAACTGAAAAGTAAGGAGAGTGGAGTGTCTCAGAAGGAAATGGCGTGGGGAGATGGGGAACAAGCACTGGACACTCTGTCTTCTTCCTCCCACACACAACAAACCTTCTGGTGTTCTGGAAGCCCCTGAGGGAAAGACCTTAAAATAATTATATTTCAGGGTTATATACTGTATTCAGTGGGAGAGCTATTCAAAATAGAAATGTTTCATAATATAACAATAAAGAAAATAGAGCTACTTAAAAACCTTGGGGCTATATAAGTGTAACTGTCTAATTTTATTAATAGCAGTTCATTGGTATTGACTTTGTCATATTAAACACCATCAACACCATGCATCAAACCAGCACCCATAGAGATTATGATCTGTCCAAGTCTATGTAATAAATTACCGGCTAGAGCTTCCCCAGACTCGAGTCTTTTACCTCGTCTTTGTTTAGCTTGTATTGAAATAATATTTATCTCTAATACCAGAAAGCTGAAGGCTCAGATTCATTTATTTTCTTTCCATTTTTTATTGTGCTGTGAGAGATCAGGGTAGGAGGATATCCATGCAGGCTGAGTGTTTAATGGAATAAGGCAGATAGAAAATTGGTTGGGTCTTAAAAGGGCTGGATTAGAAAGACAGGCAAAAGAAGGAAGAGGAGTGTGTGTTCTTGCATGAGAGGACAGAGAAGTGGCATGTAAGTGGCACTTTAGAAGGATTGACATGAGGTGGGGGGTGCTTTATGTCTGGGAACAGGTTAAGAAGGAAGCTAGAGGCTGCAAGGGAGCCTCAGGCAGTGTGGGGCCTTGAAAATGACTGGATGAGTAGCTGTTAGGAACCCAATCTAATGGCGGAGAAGAGGAATTAGAGATGATGTGAAGACAGAACACTGTTGCTGGACTAGAGTATGCGCAAAGACCAGGAAGTGGCAGCTTATTTGTTTGTTTGTTTGTTTTCATAAGTCTTAAGAAATGATTTGCTGCCTGGTTTTACCCTCTTTTGTGTAAGATACTATGATCAAATGTACTAAAACTGCCTTCTCATCTATTAAAGAAGATGATAGTAGTATTTAGGAGATCCCTTTCTGTTATCATTAGGAAAACTCTGACTGATTGATTGATTGATTGATTGACAAAGGGTCATGCTATGTACTACAAGTAGCCTCAAACTCATGGTGCTCTTCCTGTCTTAACCTCTCCCATGTGCTGGAAATGCAGGGGTGTACCACCACACCCAACTAATTTTAAGTGAGTTTCACAGTATGCTGTTCCTGGCTCCTACTTCTCCTGATGCTGTCTCAGTGAGGTTCAAGAGAAATGAACACTTGGAATTCCAAGCCTTTGGGTGGTAGTGCTCAGATAAGTACTAAGACATGGAGGCTAATCTAAAAAATGGTGAACCATAAGAATATGGTGCACCAAAAAGATGGTGAAACAGAATCTGGAAGTGTCTGGGAGAAAGACGGTTGTAATATATTTATCTTGAGTTGTAAAGACAATATACAAAAATGTAATAGTTCCTGAAGTCTGAAGTGTTTTGTGACTGGCTAGGCACAGAGGACCCAGCATCTTCCCTCAGAGCAGGGGATATTAAAATACCATTTAGATCCTTGAGGTAAGCTGATATTTTCACCTCATAAAAATACCTCTGCATGTTCACCTGAGAAGCAGAAAAAAGTGACATTTTCTGGAGGCTTTCATGAAGAACTCCAGTACCCTTTTTTAAAAAGAAGAAATGGAAAATTTTCATTTCCAGATGCTTGGCGATGGGAGGGAGGGAGGGAGGAAATTAGTATCCTTAATCCTTTCAACAGCGTATTTTTTCAAAAAAGTGTAAAATGCTGAACTAAGTGCATGCATGTGCACATGTGAACAGACATGTCAACATTCTTTCTCAACATCTCTAACGTCTTTTTACCCCCTGTATTTGATTCCTGCTCTGCTTGCAGGTTTTTTTGAATGCAAAGATTTTAGCAGGGGTGGGATTTGTTCTTCAATTAACCTCCCTGAATTTCCTGTATGATTGTTCTTCCTAATTTTGAAGCCAGTGAAAGATGTCCAGAGTCGGTTCACGACTTCCTCATGTTGTCACTGATGAGTTATAAAAGCCCTGCCATTTAATTTGCTAGTTTTTCTCCTCCATTGAAATTAATATTTGAAACTTAAATTCCACAATTAGCACTGAATATTTTGGACATTTTATAGCTCCTCAGCTGTTCTGTAGTGTCAGTTTGTTTTCCATTGCCCTTGACATCTCACAATGCTAAGTGCCCAATGACAGTCTGTAGAGGTTTCACTATAATCCACCTTTATCCATTAACAGACACTCAATCACTAAAGTGCTTACTAGACTAAACATATTTATCCAACCAAATCACACTTTACAATGCAAATCTGCCAATCAGACCCAAGCTATTAACAAGGAACTGCTTTAAGGGGATTTTGGTGTTTGTGCTGTGAAAAGCTTGCTTACCTCCAACAAACCACTAAACCAAATTAACATAGCTGTATCCTCATAAAAGAAACCAGATATCCTGTTGTGAAAATAAGAGAGCTCGGTGGGACAGGCCTCCTTTGATGGCTAACAGTGTGGCAGACAAGGCTTCAGACTTCAAATCTGGCTACCACAAAGTCATTATGAACCTCCAGTATCAGGCTTTTGATAACTTTAAAAGCAAAATAAAAATGTAGCATTGAGTAATTCAGTAAGTCGTCAACTTACTCAGTTACTATTCTAATTGCAGTAAGTGCTGTAATTGTTGGATAAGGCTCCTTAATTCTAATTGCTCCTTCAACCAAGATCATGTTGTAAAAGTGCTTGCATTAGCCAAAAATAAAATCCAAGAGACACAAATGTGGTAGTAATAATAATTCTTTTTATTGGCCTGGCAGAGAGGAAGAGAACAAAGCTTTAAAAACTTCAAAGTTCTTACCAGAAAAAAAATTCAGAATTGGAGAAACTCGTATACTCTTTGCCCCTTTATTAGAACAATACTTACTAAGTGCTATCACCACAAGTTAAAACTTTGACAACACTTTTTTTCTTATAGTCTGCAGGAAAGTTACACCATTCATATTGCTGTACTAATTTAAGATTTCTGTCACAGACTACATTACACAGTCCTGTATATCCTCATTCAGAACTCTTAATCGCTTCAGACTTATTGGTATTATACCTCCTTTAAATACCAATATTTTAAGGCAGCTTTGACACTTGGGAGGGTTTGAGGTAATTTTTTTCCTTCCACTTAGCCACCAAAAGAAGAAAGGTAGAATTTACTAAGGGTTAAGCTACAGACACAAAGTAAATAGTAATTTGTAAAATAATAGGCCATTATGCTGTGTAGAAAAAGCATGCTACTGTATCTCAGCTCCACACTTCTGGTACTAAAATGAAATATGAATTTCCAGTCTTCACTGTTTATCAAAAATAATGAGCACTTTCTTATTTTAGTAGACTTTATAGGCACTTCTGGGGAAAATATTATGTGCAGCTAGAACAGACCTTATTTTGGAGGTCACTCTTCACACTGGAATAATTTCCAAAGCAAATAAACTGCAGCATGTGCATTTTCCCAGCGATCAGCTGAGGAAAACCTTCAAGCCAAAGTAGAAGATTGTCATGCAGCAAAATGTCTGTATTTTGCTGGAAATACTTTAGGAACATGGGCACATTTCAGAAGTGCAGATAATAAATTAAAGTTCCTGGTTGTCTGTAGATACATTTGTTTTCTTTTTTTTTTTTTTTTTCTGGTACTGGGAATCGAACTCACGATATTGGGCTTGCCAGGCAGGCGCTGTGCAGCTGAGCTAAATCCCCAGCCCCCATTTAAGTTTTCTTTACTATCCTCATCTCTCAAGTACAAGAATGACATGAGTTGCTAGATGAAGCATGGTGTATTTTGGGGACTGGAATTCTGTCACAACATGTGTGGAAAACAGTCTTGATAAACAACTTAATTAAAAAATTAAAGAATAAACATCAGTATATATTTTTCAATATTTAAATTAATAATATGATTGTATAGTATGTGTGTGTCCCATTTATAGTAACTAATGTTCTTGTTAAGTTACCTGCAGTATTTATGAAAAATTTGAGAATAAGATCTTAAAGTGGTAAGTATTTTATTTCATGCACAAGGATGGAGTGAAAATACTCAATAAAATCACAGTGAATAACTATAGAAGAGAATTTAGCTTTTGCTTTAAAATATTTTTTAAACAATTAAACTATTATGCAAGACAACATTAACAAATATAAAGGGAATGTTGCTATTTTGGGCTCAAACCCAGGGCTTCACATATGCTAAACAACCACTCTGTCATGGGCACACAGGTATTTCTTCCCAAAATCATTGCAAAGCAAAAGCCCGGAGGAGCTGAGAAAGGGCACGTGAGTGAGAGATGCAATTTGTATACCTGTCCTCCCAAGCTTTACCCAAGGGAAGTCATGCAAAAATCATATTTTGTAAAAATTAAATTTAGAATAGGTCATTGTTTTGGAAACATCAAAGATTTTTACTGGTATGGAAGGCAAGACCACTTATGATCTGCCTTGGAAGAGAAGGAGTTTCATTTAGGAATTTCTTCTTAAGTTATCCTTGACCTGAATCTGATGAAAAATGATTTGTCACTGTATAAGAATGTTACAGTGTAAGGTCTTGTTTTATCATCTTGCAGTCTTGAAAAATGGGTACATTAGATGACGTTAAAGAATGATGGAAGGGTACACCACTGATTTGGCCTCATCTTTCGTAGGAGTCTAAATACAGCATGATCAGTTGCCATCTTCCACCCATCTTCCTTTTGCTGATGTTATACAGCAAAAATCTTTTTAAACTTTAGTTTCCAAAAGCTTAAAACACTAGAGATTGGAGATTTGAGCACTAGTCTGCCAGCTTAATGATTTGAATGGGGATTTTGTTCCCAAACCAAAAAGCATTTCTCTAGGTTGCAAAGTGGGAAGTAAGAAAGAAGGGAAGCGTCCTGAGAAGACACTATGGTAGATCCTGGAGGGGGAAGCACAGAGCCCCAGATCTAGTTAGATCCACAGGAATTTGAAAAACATCTGATGGTTTCATGGACTTTGAATGTATAAAGAAGCCATTGTAGATGGTGGGACCCCAAGAGGAGTGAGTTGTAGAATGTGCTCAGTAGAGGCATATACAGCTACACATAGCCTTGCAGGTTCCTGAGGTACAAGCTGACTGGCATAAAAGGACACGGTGAAGCCACCCTGGTGGGGAAGAGGCCATGTGCACAGGAATGAGTACCACTTCAGTACCTGCAGAGACTGATGCCTGGGAGCCGGCTGGGACAACAGATGCTACGGAACTTGCCTCAGTCTCCTGGCCTTGGACCTATGTTGTCATCTAGGCTTTAACCTCAAAAATGGTGGCTGGTCACACCCACTGCCTGAGATTTGTTTTATGCTACACAGTGGGAAAGCATAATATCAGCTGTGTAGAGCTATGGAATGAAAAACATTTAGAATATTATACTGCTTGTCAACCTAAATTGATGATCTATTACTGACACTATCTATATATCATCAGTGTTTCTAAAACTATGTAACAAGCACAGCTGTCAAGAAAAAACCCTCTTTGCCTCTCATAATTATTCTACTTTTTACCCACCATAAAAATTCCACTCTTGGCCTCCCGTTGGAACCCTTCCCCCAATTTTAGAAATGTGAAATATATAAAGTCTAAAGTGAATATTCTCTGCTACACTGCCCCTCCTCAACTTACACGTGAATACTGGTTCTTCTCCATACAGACAAGCTCTGTTGATGAGCACTTTTTACCCTTTTAAAAGCCATGACATAATAAACATCCTCATTTGAGGCTGAAGAAACTGAAGAAGGTTTTACTTCATCAGTTTAATTTCAAAATTGAGGTTTTACCTTTATTTTACAGAAAGTATGAAACCTATGAACTTCCTCCATTATGACCTGCTCAACAATAAGAAAACATACAGTATTTGAAGAATCCTAACCAGATTTTTTGTTTTACTGTCATCCAAGAAGCTCCAATGACGCATGAAGTTACAGAAATCCTGGGGAGGAGGAAAACCTCCTAATGCACAAATTATATTAATTTAACAACGGGCCACTCAGTGTTGGTCAATAATGGGAAATTATGTTAAGGTCAAATAAACCATGGGCTTTGGTTCAAAAAACAGTCACAAACTGGGTTCCTCCCAGCTGCCTAGATTTTATCTTCTCTGGGAAAAACTTAATACATCTTCAATCCTTGAATTGTGGTGGAGTTTGAAAATGAGGAAAAGATATCATGTGACTCGAAATTGATCTGACTTATAGTATTAACAAGTAAAGAAAAAAACCAAGTAAACAATTTCTTTTTTACTTCTATCACTGTGGATAACTATTTTGAAAGAATTCTACAACTCTTTGGCAGGTAAATCATCTCTATAGTTTACAATTACTAATGATAATTTTAGCCTATGAAATAGTCTTTTTGGAAGTGACTGGGTCATTAAATATGGGGAACTAAAAAAAATTTTAAAAATATAGGGAACTTCCTGTTCTCATTTTAAAGTTTATCTTCTATTATCCCTAAAGGCAAAAGAAATGTAATAAAATAGGCATTCAGTTTCTTTTTTGGACCAGACACATTTTACTCTCTTGCTTGGATTGCACTAAAAATTGTATCACTGCATAAAGTATTATTGAACAGCCCTACTTCACAACTTTTGCCATTTATCAAGAGGAGTGAAGATCTAACTGTTGTTGGCATAATTTCATTTGTTATCTACTGTATAAAACAAAACTTTTCTATAAAGAGCATGCCTATAGTAATACTGTGGCTATCATTCTACTAATTTTCCTCTTCTAACTGATTACCCAACTGGCCAGCTGAAGAAATTTTTTTACAGAGCTTAATGTAAGGAGCAACTAAAATAATTTATTCTACTAATATGAGACTAATGAGTATTCTTCATATGTAAACTTAAATACTGATCACATAATCATTCTTAATTTAATCTTAGCATGCAAACCAAACCACATTTCTAAGAAAAGAACACAATTGTGCACCAAAATACTTTCACTTCCCTTTCCTTTCTTTTTCTTTCTTTCTTTCTTTCTTTCTTTCTTTCTTTCTTTCTTTCTTTCTTTCTCTTTCTTTCTTTGTCTTTCTTTCTTT
>NW_004955403.1:33143177-33247547 GCF_000276665.1 Chinchilla lanigera | reverse complement strand
TTCCTTCCTTCCTTCCTTCCTTCCTTCCTTCCTTTCTTCTTTCTTTTTTCTTCTTTCTTCCCTTTTTTTCTTTTTTCTCTTTTTCTTTATTCTCAGCTTTTATTCTGTCTGTGCTTAAAAAGAATTTATAAAAGAACCATCATAGATATAAATGTTTATGTATTCAGTGTGTTTAAAATGCCTTGTACATTTTATAATTAACTTCTAGTGTCCTATGTGCTCACATAAACAATTCTGGGATCACACTCTTTTGGAGTGTTCACATTGAATCAGATGAGAGAACTAGTCTGTTTTAAAGAATCTTTATGTTCACTATCTCTATTTTTTCCTGTGTTTATTTTTGAAATCCACTTTTACCAAAAGTTTGTGGAATAACAACTTACACTAAGGAAATGAGTCAATGTCTCCAAGAAATAAAAGGATTAAGTTCTGAGCATGGTTAAGCTTGTTGAGTTCTAAGCGGCAGAATTGTGTGGTGGGTTGTTAAGGTGGAAATGTATGGATCCTGGGCACTCCAATAACCAAGAAGTCAAGAGGGCATCTTGACAAAGGGTTACTAAAGTGAGGTTGTATATTTCAAAACAGCTATTACGAGGAGTTGTCAACTTTCTCAGCACAAAGAAATGACAAAGGTTTGAGGTGATTGCTATGCCAGTTACTCACTCCAATAAGATTCTAATATATTGTGTCTATGTGTTGAAATATCATACTATACTTCATATAGCTTATATAATACAAATATAATACAATATAAATATATATACTTTATAAAGTTTAGATATAATTGTACAGTTACTATGTACAGTTAAAAACTGAGATGTACTTTTCAGTGACATAGAATTGATACTGAAGATGACATAAATATATATCTGTCAATTTATATAAATAGGAGCATTCTTCTGTATAAAGATTTTTGAAGGCTAGTATCTATTTCTAAGTCAGATTTTTTTTTATTTTAAAGATAAAAGGAGGGAAACATTAACAGACATACAACATTTTACAACATATCACAAGCACAATACAGACAATACAGAGTTACAAACAAAGTGGTAGGGAATTAACAATGGTGGTTGTATTACATATTGATATCTTCAAAGTGGCTTCTCATGAAAACAGATATAAACATGCAATACTGGTCAACCAAAGACTCATTAAGTCAGATATTTTTGAGAGGAAGTATTTTATTGTTCCTTTGAGTGGTGGATGCTTTTTAAAATTTTAGATTAGATACACATCCATCATTTTGAATTTTAACTATGCTTAAAACATAGTTATAAATTGGCATCATTGTGCTAAGTGTTGCCCTTCATGTATAAGAGTCTGATATCATTTTCCTGTGGTACTCATTCCTTTTCAAAACACTTTTCTGGGTATTTGTAAGTCTCTGTATTTTCAGGGACAAAAAAGCAAAATGAAGATTTGACAAAAGTCAAATATGGTCAAAGTTTCCTCTTAAACAGAATTTTATGGTAGTAAAGAAAATCAGGAAACACTGTATGTTTTTGGCATGATGAATTGAAGAGAAATGATGTTTTGAGCCTTTAGCAGCAATTCTCTTTGTTAGTAGAGATGTAATATATATTGTACTTAGTGAGTATTATATTCAGATTTATATTTGAATAATTTTCTGTATTAACTACTCAAAAGCACTGTGAGAAAATTACTTACTTTGTATTTCTGTTTGAAATGTGCCTAGAAGTTTAGATAAAAAGTAAAAATTTTCTAAGAACTACTAGACTATTAGTAGATATGGTAGCCCCTGACATTCTTAATAGTATTTTTAATAACAGAAAAATATGTTATTAATGAAGTTATATTTCATAATAATTTTCCTGTGACAATGTTTTTATGAATATCTATTATAATGATTACAACACTGTGAAGCAGTGCATTTATGGATTCTCATAATAAAAATTATACATTTTGGACTATAGTGATCTTAAGAATTGATGTATTACTTTCATTACTTTCTGCTTTTAATTTCTTTCCCTGCTTGATATGTGAGAATGAAATGAAATTTATATTTACCAAACATGTTAAACAGTATCTATTCTATGTATCAGATACACAAATCACTGTGTATACTTATTCCTCATATTAGCCTTACTATTAATAATTTATTTTACAAACAAAAAACTAAGGGTGAGAGTGAGTATGATTTGCCCAAAGGTACTCAGTTAAAAGTTGCCACTGGTGGGAGGCAAGTCTAGAGTGTATGACGCTACAGCTTTTACTGCTAGCTACTGGATAATTGAGGTGAGTAGAATCTTCGTTATATAAGGAAGGAAAAAGGCATTCAAAAACAAAATAACTTGTCCAAAATAGGGTAAGTGGATCAACAGGTTTAATTGAATAATCTAACTCTAAATTCCAACTTGTTTTGGTATACAAACTTAAATTATCATGGTAGAGAGAGCAAAAGAGAGGACTAGACCATCAGAAGTGAGAATTGAATAAAAACGAGAAGAGGGTAGGCAAAACTGACCTGGAGTGCCTAAGTCTAACTGTTAAGTGCCTATAAACTTGCCACATGGGTTTAGAAATCAGTTCATATTTATTTTACTTTTCTTTACCGTGGTTGTGAAAACTTTGCACAAGTAAACATCTTTTATCCTCTTAAATAAGACTTATATTGGCAATTAAGTAGGAAGCCAGTGCTATCCCTAAGAATGTTTGGAGACACAGAATTGCTCCTTGCGATATACTTGAGTAAGTTTGTGGTCAGGTCACTTATTTGCATATGCAGGAGTATTCAGAGCTCAGCTTGACTTGGAGGTGTCCTTGGAGAGTTTGAGATGTAATTTAGGGTGATTAGTGCCATCCTTAGTCAAGACCTGCAACAAGCACAAACTTTTAAGAATTGAGTGAATAAAAAAGGAAACTAGACTTGAAAAGAAGATTTTTTTTAACTGGATAATTTGTAACATAATTTACCAATCTGCTGGACATTTACAGAGGGCTACTTTAACAACAGGCTAATTGTTTAATAGTTAAAGATGAAAACTGAAGGACAACACATGCAGGCCTTTACGCAAATGATGATGTTACAGATGAGAATGCAGATGAGAATGATTTGTCATGAGCATTTTATATGTTGTCCAATGACTAATGATGTTGACCTCTGATTACTAGCTTGTACAACAATTTGGATAGTGTCATCATATTTTTAATTCTTGAGGGAGAAAGATTAGAAGAATGCAGAGATGTTCCTGGAAAAGGTAAAAAGTAATAGTAGAAAGAGAAACAAATGCAGATTTTCACAGGGACTAGAAGATACTGACTTAATTCCAGGAAAAATGAAAAAACAAGGGATATTCCAAATGGAATATGCATCTCTGTTGACTTCGCTAGCTTTAATTATTCTTCAATAAGAGAGTCTTTGGCCTAGGAGATCAGCTTCTGAAATTTAAATGTGGAGCTATTTCTAATTAGAAATGCATACAATACTTTACAAAGGCTTTAAAACTTTTAAGTTCTTGGAAGTTTCCTCACAAGGTTCTCACTAAAATTGGAATCAAGAAATACTTATTAAGAAACCACTTTTGAAGAACAGTGTACTGGCTCTTTTGGGAGTCACTAAAGACACATGCCAGAAGGGGATTGCAGAGTCCGAAACAAGTGAGTAACATGGAAAAGCATATTTTAATGGTGTAAAATTTAAATGTTATGAGCTTGTGAGGAAAGCACACATTTTCTGGAAGAAGTGAAACTAAAGCTAGGTCTTGATGGGTGGGTGAAGTTCAGGGGAGAAGATGAGCAGAAGAGGTGCAAATGAGAAGTCTCTTTGAGGGAGAGGAACTATAGATGGAGTCTGGGCAATCTGAAGATGCCTGTGATGCTCAGGTAGTTGGGATAAAATCATGGCGAGAAAGAGGATCTGAGCTGGAATGAGGGCGAGGCTCAGCTGGTAATCCCTGTAAAAGTCCGTGATGACGGTGTGTGTGTCTCTTAGGGGACCACAGAAACCACCAGTTGTTCAGAGAATGGTTAGAGAACCAGATGAGTCTTTCCTTTTTCAATTTCCTTCAGTGGTTCTTTTATCAAAAAGTGACTGACTCTCATTAGTTCATGATAAGGGCTGGGGCTATAGCTCAGGGGTACAGTACTTGCCTGGCAAGTACAAGATCCTGAGTTCGATTCTCAGAACCAAAAAAAAAAAAAGAAAAGATATTTCATTAGTTCATGGTAAAAAAAAACATATTTTTTAATGTTTAAGGGGAACATATTATTTTAAAAAATTTAACATGTAGTTAAAGAGTTTCTCTGTGGGTTGAAAATGTAGGGCAGTTCCAGATATCTTTCAGATTTTTTTTTCATTGTATAAATATTGATTCATCCTTTAAATGAATTATGGACAAAAGGATTTTTTTTTAAATTTTAGAACACAGCATTCCAGGAAAACCTCATATCTGTTGATGAATGGGTATTGGCATATAGAAGTCTGGCATGTGGTTGAGAAGAAGGGATCCAGCTGACATGAGAAAACCTTGAGAAGGAAACCATAATCCCCTTTCATATTCACTGCTTATTAAGGAGCTAAAATGATTAAGCAGCTGGAAGTTTTGATGTATGAGGAAAGATTAAAAGAATTACATGTGTGTTGGTTGGCTGGAGAGCTAAGGAGTGTGTGTGTGCGTGTGTGTGTGTGTGTGTGTGTGTGTGTGGTGGGCCTAATAGCCATTTGCAGATAATTGAAGGTATAATCCCCAAAGAAGAAGAAGGATTGTGAAGGTAGTCTTTAGGGAATTATCTAAGGGTAATGAATGAACTGAAGAAAAGAAAAAAAGATTGTTTCATCAGGAAGACTTTCATAATGGGTGAGATTTAAGAGGCCATAAAATAATCTCCCATGAGAGGTGGTGAAATTCCCATTGCTTGAGTCACGTAGCGGAGGCCTATAAAGTTTGGGAAGTGTATAAGGCTGCTTTAGTTGGGGAATAGATTTGGTAACCAAGACCTTCCTTGTGCTGATGTTTTATAGCTCAATTTCTAAGATGAATTAATTGGTAAACAATAAATTTGGAAACTCCTCAGGAACGGAGTCTACCTTATCGCACTTATAATTTTCTTCAAGTAATGAAGATATGTTCCACCCTTCTTCCTCTTCCTGTTTCCACATATTGTCCTTGACACAGGAACAGAAAGACCCAAAGAGGGAGGACTGCAAGATTGAAAGGATAAGCAGCACTGCAGTTCAGCGAAGGGCAATATTAGGGAACCCTCCCTGTATGACAGCCTTTCTGCAAACATGACTGCTATTATTTTGTGACTGCTGACGTTGTACTCCTTAGAGTCTCTTAGTGTGAATCAGCCTTTGGGCAAGGCCTTTTCCAGTATCATGACTACACAGGATTTCTTTCTGATGACTTTTGATAATGAGGATAACAGCCTGTCCATATAATTTAAAAACTAAGGTGGGATCTCGAAACATTTCATTTTAATGTCAAAGGAATAATAAAAAGAAATCCCATGACCTTGTAGGGTTCTGTGTTTTAGTTTCATAGTTTCTTATGTTTTTCCCCTGTGGGAGGAATCATAAATGATCCTTACGCAAAGATTTATGTACGTGTTTTTCTTCTCAGTGTTGTTTATTCAAGTAATAACTAGAAGGAATCTGAATATTCAAGAGTAGATTTAAAATTTTTGTGAGGGTCCTTTGGCAAATTGTTGCACCTGTGAAACTCATGGTTTCAAGACTATGGTATGCAAAACTACACATGACACTATTGGAAGAAGCAAGCAGGGCATTCAAATATAATAATGTCCTAAAATGTGTTTAGAGAGGAAGAGAAAGAGAGGGAATTTTTCTATCCATTTACCTTGCCTTTCTAACTTTGAGTAATGAGATTATGAGAAATAGTATTTTTCTTTATATTATTTTATGTGTTCCACAATTAATGCAAATTACTTGCTCCACTTATTGTTTAGTGAAAAATAATTACATGTATGGAAAAAATTCATGAGACTGTTACAAATGAAGAATATAAAAATTTTTTTTAGTCTTCCCATAAATACTTGTTATGTTCCTGTGAAGGCCGTGTTCTCCTCCTAGGACCTAGAAATTCACTGATAAATGAAAAGAGAAAAATTTCCATTACTGAGGAGCTTTCATGGTAAACTTCACATTTTCTGCAATAGAGTAAGTTTCTATATGTATGCATTTTATATTGTAAAAATAATCCTCCCATAAAGGATTGCCTTGTTTTCTTTTATTTGAAGTAGAAGCAATAAACTAAAAATAAATTTTAAAAACATTCTAAATTATTATTAAAGTTATCTTAATTAATTTAGTATTTTTCTGTTACAATATTATTGTCATTACTTTTATTGATTTATCTTTCAATTATATATTAGTTTAAGATATCCCACTCAATGCATATAAATATATATATACACACACCAATGCATATATTCCATTCTATTAACCTGCCTTTTTTACTTTTTTTCTTTTTCTTTTTTTTTTGGTCTTTTTGAGATAGTGTCTCAATACACAGTTCAGGCTGGGCTTGAGCTCACATTGTAACCCAGGCTGGTCTTGAACTTGCAACAATCATCCTGCCTCAGCCTCTGGAGTGCTGGGATTACAGGCATGTGCCACCATGCTCGGTTCTTTACTTTGTAATGTTAATAATTCTAAAAGTTAATAAGTGATTATCTTTTAATAAGAAGTTAAAAAGCTAATACACTAGAGAGACAAGATTGAGACCAAGCAATCTAGATTTTAAGTAAGACCTCTAACCCACTATGCTGTCTCAGATATTAGAACCTAGATATTTTCCTGCCTTTCTGACTCAAGAAAGCATGTACGACAGACTCTCTGAGTGCTGAAGCCATCGAAGGCAGTAGTTACATTCAAGGACAGCGGAGAATTGATTTACAATGGAACTGTAGTTAGCTCTGCTCTGCCAGATTCTTTAGCCACTAAGGAATTGCCTGTCTTTCTTCCTAGGAAAGTAACTCACCAGCTTTCTTGTCTTCTTATTCTTTCTTTCCTCCTTCAGTCTGGGCAGAGACCATAAAATTATTCCATCTGTATTGATTATCTATTTTCTGATCCATACTGCCCATAGTCTGAGGATTCTCATTCTACAACCAGAAAAATTCTCTCTGCTTTTCTTTAGCCAAGGGCATTTTCCTTCCTAAAAGTCATTCTGATGTGTGTTATGCTTTCTTTTGCTTTTCCCATTGCCCATTTGGGGATCTCTGATTAAGGTTTTGGTAGGTACTACAAGTTGCCGGATAATTTTACTCTCTTTTGACTTTTGGTTTTTAGTTCATATCAGTTAACAGATCCTGTCTTTATTCAATTTTTGATGTTTTGTTTAACATAGAAGTTTTGCATTCATTTTGATTTTAAAAAATTATTGTATCAAATTATTATTCATCCTGTTTCCTGATATCTTGATCCTTCATTGAATTTTTGTGCCTAAGGCAGGTAAGTGCCTTGCTTGTTCTAACCCAAATTCTGGCCTTGTTCACTTCAGACAATTAGTTTTTTTGGCAACCTGAAAAACAGTGAAAATCATGGCACAGGGCTTAGCAAATTTTTTCTAATAGATATAATTCAAGTAAGTAATTTTTTCACTTTTTCCTCATGGGATGAAATGATTTGTCAATTTTTAAAATTCTCTTCAGATCATTTCCAAGTCATTTTACTTAGATGAAAATTAAAATGCTGTCCATTTTAAAATTTATTTGTCCAGCCACTGGGGAAACCAAATGTACTTATTGATAACAAAATGAGTTTCTGCTCATCTAAAAAAATTTTTTGTTGCAGCAAAGTAGTGAAAATTTCTGGAATTTGGGAAGATCACACAGTTCTGAAAAGCATCTGAAGAATAGAGTACAGAATATGACCAGCAAATCTCTGAATAACAACAATCCAAAGCTTGTAGATATTTTTATGTTTTCAGAAATTATACTTTCCATAAAAATTCTGTCCTATTTCATGCAAATGTGAAAGTACTAGCTCTTGAAGAATTGTTTCAGAAGATTTTTACATGGCTTGAGATATTGGGTCAGAGTAAAAGAAAGTAACAAAGGAGAGCACTATGTATGACAGTAGGAACAACTGTTCATTTAAAAGTTATGAAGATTTATACAGATTTTCCTGGATGCTAAAGGATATTTCCTGTGGAAATATATAATTAAGACTTTGGAGGTGTTAAAACATCAGGTAAGTAAAAAAAAAAAGAAAAATACCAGAACAGGAAGAATGTAGACAGACTAGAATCCAATTTGAGGTCCAAATGTGGGGCATTTGAGGACTAAATTTTCTGTATTTAAGACACATATTCAGAGGAAGCAAAGGGAGGCTTTTGGTACAAACAAGTTGAAACAAAAATTTTGTTGACTTTCTGCATGGAGCAGTTGCAGTTTATGAGATGACCCTGTGGCAGACAGCCAGATTCACTTGAGCTGTTCCTGCTTTGAATCTCAGTGACCATGGATGAACAGAGTCTTCCCAATGTGTTTTCACTCATCCTGGCAACCTTCATTCATCAACATTTTCATGACTGTTATGGCTTGTGTTTTGATGTACCCCCAACACTTCATGCATTATAGAGGGGGATTTTTCAGAGGTGGCTGGATCCAGAGTATATGACGCTGGAATTGATTCATGGTGCAATGCTAGGATAAGGGCACTACGATTGAGAGTGTGAGTGCTACATGTCCTAAGCAGCCTAGATAAGGTATAAGGGATAGAAAGAGCTGTGGTCACCCTCTTGTTGCTTTTGCTACCTTCTGCCCATCATAAACTGTTTCTCTTCTGCGATGTCTATTTTCTGTGCCACTCTGCCTTGGAGCCAGATGATTATGTACTGAAACCTCTACAAACTGTGAGCTAAACAAACCTCTCCACCTTAATTTGTGGGTGTTGGGTATGTTGTCTCAGCAAGGAGAGAAGTAACTAAGACAATTACTATGGTAGAAAATGGAATTTTTCCCTTGGCATTCTGTGCTCACCTTCAAGATTTCATGGTTCTCCATGCCAGCACTCCATGGAGGTCATTTAAACTATCACGTGTGACCCTGTTGCTAACTGTTGTACAGTACTTGAAGCAGTGTAAGTTTCATTCGGGTGACATTTTTGTTTAAAATAGGCTTATGGTCCCCCTTCTCTTCTGAAATAATTATCAGGGATTTTTGTTTGAATTTATTAAGCTTGGGAATAGAAAAACAATCAAAGAATAATGTACCATGACAGTTGCCCTTTTAATCACATAAAAAGTTAGTTGTGTGGCCTGTAATGAAGGAGCCAGAGAGCATCACAACAATTTTGAATTCCATGGTCTCAACCACCATATATACATACACTCTTCTTTATAACGTCCTCAAGCACATTGACCTTCAACCAACTCAATCCTATTTTTTAAAAACAGGAATATTAATTATATTTTAGTATAGAAAGTTTCATATTTAGGGAGGCAATAGTCTTCAGAGACAAAACAGAACTTTTCAGGGGTATAACTCAATCTAAAAATTAGAGATCTTCAGAAGCTACATTGTGTGTAGGCCAGAAACTTGCCTTTCCAAAACCTCAGTTCCCCATTTATGAAACAAAAATATAAATATCTTCTCAAAGGGTTGTTATGATAATTAACTACTAGAAAATAGTATATAGTATGTGCAGTTGAAGGCACTAGGCTGAGGTCACGTTTCTCTTTTATGTACAGATTACAACAGTTTGAGTTATATTTCTGCCATTTATAGTGATACCTCAGTTCACGAATGTTCTGTTTGTGAACAATCCAGCTTTCTAACAGAAACATTTGGCAAAATTGTGCTTCCATTCATGAACTCCACACTGAGGGATGAACACAACCACAGCCATCTTCCCCACTCTGACACACGCTTATGGCTTCCCCTAGTTGAGGTTTGGTCGCAGATAGACTTATGCACACTTGCTGTGAAGCTGTTTTGTGCAGACAGTACAGTACAGTATTATTCAATCCAGCATGGCCCCAAAGGAACTGCAGAGCAAGCATGGTGGTAAGAAACTGCAGAGCAGTAATGGAGGTGACAAGAATGTGCAGAACAGTAATGAAAGTAACAAGAAAGTACAGAGAAAACATGGAAAAAAAGATGGTTGTGAAGAAAATAACCACCGAAGAAGGAAATTGTAGAAAATCATGAGTGTAATATTCTTGTGACTGATCTAGCCCTAGAGTATAAGATGGCAAAGTTGGCAATCTTGACTGTTTTGAAGAAGGAAGATGCCATCACAGGGGCTGATGTGGCAAAAGCAGCAAAGGTGTTAACCAAGCAGAGGACATAGAGGTTGGAAGAGGTGGAAAAACTTTGTTAGTGTGGTTGAATGGGAAACAGCTGGCACATGATAGTGTTACTGAAGCTATGATCTGTGAAAAAGCCAGGCTATTGCACAATGATTCACTGCAAGAAAACCCCTCTACAAGTGCAGCCTATGATGAATTTAAAGCCAGTAGGGGATGATTTGATAAATTCTGCAAGAGAAGTGGCCTCTACAGTATGATGAGACATGGCGAGGTTTCCAGTGCTGATAAAGCTGCTGTGGAAATATACAAGAAAGAATTAACAGAATTCATGAAGGCAGAAGGCTACACCACTCAACCAGTGTTCAAGTGGATGAAACAGGACTATTCTGGAAGAAGATGCCAAACAGAAAAAGGCACGGGTAGCACATTTAGCCTTTTGCTGTAGGGGAATGCAAGCACCAATCCGAAGACCAAGCCACTATGGGTGCATCATTTCCAGACCCCTCATGCATCCAAGCAACAGAGTGTGAACAATGTCAGACTGCCTGTCATACCGAGGGCCAATATGAAAGCTTGGCTCATCAGGAAACTGTTCGTAGAATGCCTGTGTAAGGTGTTTGTTCCCATCATTAAGAAATATCTTTCTGACAACCAACTACCTGAAAGGTGAGGTTTTCTGATGGACAATGCCCTGGCACACCCTCCAGACTTGGCGGATGTATGGATGCTGAATACGACTTCATAAAGGTCAAGTTCCTCCCCCACAACATGACACCTCTTCTGCAGCCCATAGAGCAATAAGTGATCTGCAACTTCAAAGCAGCTGTACACAAAGGCATTTTGATGTCTTTGAGGAGACATCCTTAACTTTGAAAGAGTTCTGGAAGAAGCATTTCAATGTCCTCCACTGCATCAACCTCACTGACAAACCTGGAAAGATGTCACGTACAGGACCTTAAACTCAGCCTGGAGGAAACTGTGGCCGGAATGTGCCACTGAATGTCTTTGAAGATTCTGATACACAGTGGGGAGATCATGTTCATGAGCAAGAGTAAGGGATATCAATGCTGTGCACATGAATTTCTTATTGAGGACCACCTGGAGGAGCTGATGATGGAAGAACTTGGTGAACTCCAGACTGAGCAGCAGAAGGCACTTATTGAGGATAATCCACTGAGGAAGAAGGAGGCAGGGAGAAGCTCAGCAGTGATGTGATAAAATCCATTATGGGAAAATGGAATGAGCACCAGGATTTCTTTGAGAAGCATCACCCCAACATAACTAACAAACAGAGTGTTGAATCTGATTAACAATAACGTGACCTCTCATTTCCAGATGGTTATGCACCACATGAAAAAACCAAGTGATATCTGACAGATTTTTAATCAAATTTGACCTTGTAGCTAAGAGACAAAGAAGAGAGGAAACTCCTAAAGGAGATCTCCCAAATGTCCTCATGGAGGAGGACTCTCCCTCCAAACAATAATTTTCTTTCCACTCACCTTGTTGTCCATGCCAGAAGTTGCCTCAAGCAAGGTTAGCATTCTCTCTCTTCACACAGTACTTTACTTTGTTTCATATTTTTATGGTTAAAATATGTATGTTCAAAATGGATTAACCTTATTTACATTGAACATTATGGGAAATTTTGATTTGGTTTATGACCTGTTCAGTTCACCACCACAGTCACGGAATGAAGTTCACAAACCAAGGAACTGTCATACAGTTTTCTTGAGTTTAGACTTCTCTGCTCTTCCCCAAGCCATTCTTGCCAGTTCGAGGAAGCACACAGGCTTCTTTCTGGCTGCCGGCCCTTGCCTGTAGGTATCATCACAAGCGGGAGATACAGAGCCTGCCGTCAGCCTTACGACTTTCGATGAAATGTTATTGACTTGTACAGAAGTGGATAGCACTTCTGGAGCTATTAAAATGGACTCAACACAGTCTCAGGGCAGAGCTCTCCTGCTGGAGACCCTCTTACAAAGCTGCTGGCTTGCCTTGCTGTGGCAGAGCTCAAGCTCTAGCCTTTGCTCCTGGCCATCTGTCCTGCTGCAGGGGCCACTTTAACAGTCCCAGGAGGGCAAGCCGTGGGTAATCTCACCTGTTTCAAATGTAGTTCCTTAATTTCTTGTGACCTTGAGATGGGAAGATATTTTTGCTGTCTCACTTTCAACATCTCAATTCTGTTCCAGGATTTAAGAGTACTGAAAAAAATGGGTCATGGGAAGTCCTCCTAAGCCTAGGGGAAATTATGTTATACTTCTCACAATGTGGAGTCTAGTGTAGTCTATACATGATTTCTGACAGAATCTATTAACCTGGTGTAGATATTTTCCCCAAATTCAGCCCGTTCTCCCTTTCAAAGTGAAGATCAGGCCTAGATATTTTCCTGCTAATTCTATTTTATGCATACTCTCTCTCTCTCTCTCTCTCTCTCTCTCTCTCTCTGTGTGTGTGTGTGTGTGTGTGTGTGTGTCTAGGTGTGTGTATAGATCAGTATAAGAAATTCTAAATTCATACTTAGGAAGCAAAAATTTCTTTTAAAGCAATAATAATCTTCAGTTTAAGATGAAGACTGTATTATGACCATAATCTTTTCTTCTGCTTTCAGAAAAGTAAATATCCACTAAGAAAATACCCAACTTTCCATCATTACATGAAGTAGTTTAGCTTCTTAGGTAAAACCTTGTAACAAATTTTTTTTCCAGAAAATGATTTTCACTTAGTTTTTAACATAAAGTTCAATGAGTCAGTTTACCTAGAAAAACAGTAATAATTTAAATAAAATTTGTTTTCTATAAAAGGGAATACTGCTTGAAAGTTGTAGTTGAGCTTTTCTATTCTGTTATCAATTGTCCATTTAGTGACACACCAGTCTGGATCACTACATTTGTTATCTACTTAAACTTATTGGCACATAGTAGGTGTTCAATAATATCCACTTTCCTTTCTAATATCCCAAAACTTTCCTTTCAGTTGTTCCACATTTTTAATCTAAAATTCTCATCCATGGGTCTTATTTATGTGCTTTGGGAAGCTGTGCTATTTCATACAATTTAAATTGCAGCTCTACCCAGTCTTCAGGTTTTCACAGCTGGAAAAGGGCAGCAAAGACTTAACTTTGTGTCTGAGGAAGTGTTGAAGTACAAAATGTGCCAAAGGAAAACACACTTGCACACACACAGGTACACGTATGCATACTCATGCACACATACATGCACACGCATGCATACTCCTACATTCCAGATGTAAAATGATAAATTAGGCTTTCTATAGTTATGTTTTCCTTGGATGGGAAAGGGAAGAAAGGAATTAAAATTTTTTCTTGATGTTTATTACTTTAAAAAACATTGGGTTCCATTTTGGCATTCCGTAATTACATATAACATTCTGATCACATTCATCTGCCCATTATCCCCTCTTACACCTCTTCTTCCTTACCCTCATCCTCTTCCTCATACTTATTACCCTCCATTCTACTTACATGCCATATTTTTTCTGTATTCCTCATATTAGGGAAAACATGCCACACATGCATTTCCAAGTCTACCTTGTTTCACTTATCATGGATTTATCTCCAATTCTACCCATTTTTCTGCAAGTGACATGATTTTGGGTTTTTTAAATGAATGAATTTTATATATATATATATATATATATATATATGACATTTCCTTTTATTCATTAATTGGCACCTTGGCTCTTTCCCTACCTTGTAATTGTGAATTGCACTGCAGTAAACATGGGTATACTGACTTTAATCTATAGTGTGCTGATTTTAATCTCTTTGTGTATAGCAAGGAATGATACAGTTGATCACATGGCAGTTCTATTTTTAGGGTTTTTTTTTTTTGCAGAATTTCCATACTGATTTTCATAATGGCTCTACTAATAATTCACCTTCCCACCAACAGTGTAGAAGCATTTTTTTTTTTTTTAGTGTCCGCAGCAGCATTTATTGTTTTCTATTTTTTTGACGATGGCTACTCTAACTGCAGTGAGATGGAATCTCAATTTTAACTTGTATTTTCTTGATGGCTAAAGATGTTGAACATTTTTGCATATAATTATTGTCCATTGTATTTCCTTTTTTGAGGACTGTCTGTTCCTCTTATTTGTCCTTTTATCATTGGATTGTTTGTTCTTTTGGAGTTGAGTTATTTTAGTTCTTTATATATTTTGAATATTAATCTGTTGTAAGAATAGCTTGCAAGGATTTTCTCCCATCACTCTGTTGTTTGTTTTGGAAGGTTTTTATTTTGATGCAATCATGTTTTTCAGTTTTTGTTACTATTTTCTGAGCTATTCAGTCCTAATCAAGGAGTCATAAACCTTTGCCTATTTTCCTTCTTTTTTATATCATTTTCAATTCCTGTATGACGTCCATTCATTTTCAGTTGATTTTTGTACAGGGTGAAAGACAGGGATCTATTTTCCATCTTCTCATAAGGATATCTAGTTTCCCAGCATCATTTGTAGAAGACACTGCCTATCTTTTCTCCAATGTAAGTTTTTGGTCTCTTTGACAAGAACCAGATAGCAGTGGTTGTGTGGATTTAGTTCTGTGTCCTTTATATTAGTTCATTGGTCTCTATGTCTATTTTCATACCAGTATCATGCTGTTTTTCTTATTATGGTTGCATAATAGTTTTTGAAATTTGGTATTGTGATACCTCCAGCTCTGCTCTTTTAGGTTAGGATTGCTTTAGCTATTGTGAGTCTTTTGTGCTTCAACCTGAATTTCAGGATTTTATCCTAGTTCCTTGAGGTATATCACTGGTGTCTTGATGGTGACCAGAGTGAATATGTAGATCACTTTTAGTTATGTGGCCACTTTAACAATATTAATTCGGTCAACTCATGAGCAAGGTGGGGTGTCTTTCATCTTGTAGTGTCTTCTTCAATTTCTTCCATCAGTGTTCTCTGTAAGTTCCATTGTAGAGAGGAGGCCTTTTACCTCCTAGTAATATTAATTCCTAGGTATTTTTCTTCTTGAGGTTATTGTGAGTGGAACCCTATTCCTGATTTCTTTCTCAGTGAGTTCATAATTTTTTTTTGGAAGAGCTATTGATTTTTAAAATATTGACTTTGTAATTTACTATTTTGATGAATTTGTTTTTTCTTACCTTAAAGTCTTTTGGTGACTTATTTAGGGTCTTCCAAGTATAGGATCATATCTTCTGTAACTAAAGATAATTTGATTTATTCCTTTCCTACTTGTATCTCTTTTATTTTTTTCTTGGTTAATTTTTCTGGATAAAATTTCAAGTACTGTGTTGAAAAGCAGTGGTGACAATGGCATGCTCTTCTCATTCCTGATTGTAGAGGACACATTTTCAGATTTCCCCCACTCAATTCTATGATGTTGGTTATATACATTCTGTGTTACCTTGTGGTGTGATATTGCTATACCTTGTTTATTCAGGGTTTTTATCATGAATGGATGTTGAATTTCACTCATGGTTTTTTCATACCTATTGAGATGATCAAATGACTTTCATAATTAGTTTTACTTATATGGTGTTGCCTTTATTGTTTTGCATATATCGAGCTATCTTTGCAACTTAATCGTGGTATGTGATCTTTCTGATGTTTTGTTGAAGTCACTGTGCAAGTATTTTACTAGGGACTTCTGCAGTTATGTTTATCAAGGAAATGAGTCTATAGTTTTCTTATCTGCTTTTGGTATTTTGGTGATGTTATGAGTTTGGGAGCTTTCCTTCTCTTTCTAGCTCATGGAATATTTTGAGGAACATTGTTTCTTTAAAATTCTGATGATAAAATTAAGCAATTAATTTGTCTAGTCCTGGGCCTTTCTTTGTTCTGAGGCATATTGCTGCTTCAACCTCATTTCTTGTTATTGATCTGTTTAGGTTTTTAATATCCTTTTGTCCCATTTTGTAGGTCATACATACGTATCTAAAATTTATCAGTTTTTCTGGATTCTCCAATTTATGAATACAGATTTTTAAAATAGTCCCTAGTGGTCCTCTGAACTTCAGTGGTGTTTGTTGTAACATTCCCAATTTTTATCTCTACTTGTACTAATTTGAGTCATCTGTATTTTTCTTTGGGCTGGTTTTATTAAAGGTTTGCTAATTTATTTATATGTTCAAAGAACTAACTTTGTGTTTTGTTGTTCCTTTGTACATATTATTCTTTTAGTCTCTCATTTATTTCTGCTGGGTCTTTATTAATCATTTCCTTCACTTGGGCTTGATTTTTGTTTTATTCTCATTTTCCTAAGGCTTTGAGATGCCTCAGTAAATTATTTATTTGAGATCTCTTATTTTTTGATGTAGGCACTCATCGCTATAAATTGCTCTCATAAAAATAATTTTGTTATATCCCACAGATTCTGGTATGTTGTGTTTCCATTTTCATTTGATTCTAGGACTTTGCTAAATTATCCTTGACTTCTTCAATTACCACTGATTATTTCAAAGTGAATTGCTAAATCTCCATGTATTTGCAGCTTCTGTAGTTTCTCTTGAAGTTTATTTCCAGTTTCATCCCATTATGACCTGATAAGATGCAATAAATTATTTGTGTTATATTACATAAATATAAATTCATATAAATTATGTATTTATATTTGCTAACGCTTGCTTTAGGACATAAAACATGATCTACCTTGGAGGAAGTTCTTTGAGAAAGAACGTAGAAGAGAATGTGTATTCTGTAGTTATTTGATAGAAGATTCTGTAGATATCTATTAAGTCCAACTGATCTCTGGTATAATTTAACTCTGATGTTTATTGATTTTTTTGAGGGGTGTAGTCTGGGTGACCTATCTATTGGTGCGAGTAGAGTATTGAAGTAATCTATTATTGCTGTACTGAGTCCTGCTTAATCCTTTATGTTGAGTGTGTTTTATGAAACGAGGTGCACAAATATTTAGTGTGTATATTTTCAATTGTTATATTTTTACAAGGATTGTTCTCTTTACCAGCTTACAGCATTCTTCTTTATCTTTTCTAATTTTTGCTTACAGTTTGCGTTGTCAGATACATATAGCTGCTCTTGCTTACTTCTGGTTTCCATTTTTATGGAATAAAATTTTTCTTCTTTCACGGTTTGTCTATATATGTCTTTGCTAGTGAGGTTTATTTCCTGCAAGCAGTAGACTTGAATTTTGTTTTTAAAATAAATATGCCAGTCTGTATCTTTTAATTGCAAAATTAAAGACATTTACATTCAGAGTTACTATCGAAACACACGTAGTAATTCCTATCACTTTGTTGTGCACAACATTTGGTTCTGTCTTAATTTTTATTTGCTTGTCTACTCTTATTCTGTGTATAGGGGTCTTGTAAGTATCTTCTCTAATGCTGGCTTATTTGTCATGAATTCCTTTGGCTTATGCCAGTGTTGTAGAAGATACTTATAAGACTCCCCAAATTGGTAAGCTTTATTCTATTATTCATTGAAAAAATTTTCTCTGCCTTTTGCCTGTGCATTAATATCTTCATTGATGATAAAGGTTCAAATATTGAATGTTTAATCACATTTCAGACTTCTTAGATATTTTAATTATAATTTTTAATTTTTTCTTCATCATCCAAGTGTAATAATTCACCAACCTTATCCTAAAGCCCTGAAATTTTTCTGGTTTTTCTTTTTCTTTTTTGTCTTTTTGAGACTGGGTCTTGCTGTGCAGTTCGCCTGGCCTTCAGCTCACTTTGTAGCCCAGGTTGGTCTCGAACTTGCAACAATCCTCCTGCTTCAGCCTCCCAAGTGCTGGGATTACAGGCATAAATCACCATGCCTGGCAGGCATCTCAAGCCCTAAAATTTTTATTTCTGCTTGATCTAGTCTATGTGTGAAGCTTTCCACTGAGTTTTTGACTTGACTTATTGAGCTTTTTATTTATTTTTGTTTGGTTCTTTTTCAGAGTCTCTATTTCTTTGTTGAATTGTTCTTTTATATTGGCCACTCTCTTCCTTAATTCATTCACCTATGTATTTATATCTTCTTTGAAGTTGTTGGTTATTTTAAAGAATCAATCTTTTGAGTTCTTTGTCCAGCATTTCATCTATTTTTGAGCCCTTGATTTCAATTACTGAAGTGTTATGAACTTTTGGAGGAGTCATGTTGCCTTGTTTTATCATAATTCTTGTGTTTTTATGTTGAGATTTGTGCATCTATTGGAATGAATATGTCTTTTACCTTTGTGTGAGAGCCTTCTTAGTGAGCAATCTTCTTGAGAGCTTCTCCATTGAAACCTGCCATGCAGATGCCACTTTAAGACTAAATCCTCACACTGAATTTAGAGTTTGCAATAATTGTGGGTTTCTCCTGTCGTTATGACTGTGGCTCCCTTGGTTATCATTGAGCCTGCTAACCCTTACCTTGTACTTGTAGAAATGACTATCCTTCTTTACAGAGAGCTGCACTTAGTATTGCAGACTACACTGTACTTTTCTATATCTTCCCTTTTGGCTTCTCCATGATTTTTAGCTTGCTAGTCACCTCTTTCTCAATTCCTAGAGGTCTTTTCCCAATTTCTCTTTAGAATATAGTTTCTCCTTCCCACTTGCACAAATCATGTAGAGAAATTTTGATAAGAATTTTGTAGTCAATTGCTACTGACTATTCTTTTGGAAGGGGAGACCTAGTTCATGACCAAAAGTTTAATGTTTAATGTGTTATGCATTTTATCACTTGAAATTTAGACCAATGTATAACAAAATGATTTTCATTATTCATTATTTTCTATCTTTTCTCCAGCAGGATTTGTCAAACAGAAGTGGGGGTCTTGTGTATTGAGTTTTCTCCAGGTGTCACATTTAGGTGACGATGGACAATTGTCTCTGGCATCTCATCACCTTCATTAACAAAATATCTCAGAATCCTATTAGCTGTTCATCCATCATCCATCCATCCTCCATCCACCCATCTATCCATCCAGCCGTTCATCCATCTATCAATCCAGTCAATTATTTGAAAGTATTAGTGACTGTAATGGTTTAGATCTAAAGTCTTCCCCACGGTCTTGGGATTGAGGGTGATTGGATCTTGCAGACATCATGTTCATCAGTGGATTTATTCATTGATGAGCTCCACAGCTGACTGTCCTGGTAGGAGATGCAGCTAGTTGGAGGGAGAGTGTGGGTGCATGACCTGAAAAAGTGTATTCTTGTCACTGGCTCCTTCCTTTTCTCTCTACTTATGGGCCGCCATGGTAAACACTATTTTCTCTGCTATGTCTCTCTGCTGTTCTGTTTCTGCCGTGCAGCTAGCTTAATGTGGACTGAAACCATGAACCAAAATAAACCTCTCCTTTAAGTTGCAGGTATCAAATATTTTTTCCCAGTGACAAGAAAGTGATTATGACAGATTTTGGTACCAGAGAAGTATAATCATTGTTGTGACTATACCTGACTGTGTGGCTCAGAAACCTTTGGAACTGGTTTGTGGGAAGAGTTTGGAAAGGTTTGGCAATGCCAGTTGGACAAGCTCTAGAATGAAGGTTTTGGCTGGAGGTCAAAAAACCAGAATGCTTATAAGAATGTAGACCATGGGGCTGGGGATTTAGCTCAGCGGCACAGCGTCTGCCTGGCAAGCACAAGGTCGTGAGTTCGATTCCTGGTACTGGAAAAAAAAAAAAAAAAAAAGAATGTAGACCATAAGGGCTGGGCTCAGTACGTTTCAGTTGGTAGAGACCATATTCTTAAGTGAAATAAATCAGACGCACATGTGTAAACATCATATTGTCTCCCTGGTATAAGAATCTGAAAGAGTAACTAAAATCTAAAAGGTACAATAGATACTGTGAAAGGGAAAGAAACTGCTCAAAAGAAAAGAATGACTGGGATGAGGAAAAAGAGAAAAGAAAGAAAGGAAAAATGTGAATATATATACACAAGATAGCTAAGATAATTGTACTACAAATTTCTATTGTGTTATTGAAAGGAATAGTTAATGTTTAATTGTTTGATCAATCTTAGAGGCCTATATCTGTTTATTTGAGTAACCAATTTGAAGATACCAACATGTAATGCAACAACCATTGTTAATTTCCTATCCCCTTGTCTGAAATTCTGTATTACTTTTATTGTTTCTATGTTGTTTTATTTATGTCTCTGTGACTGTTAATATGTTTCAGCTTTTTCATCTTTAAAAAATTTTTTAAAAAAGGGGTTTCAGTTGGGAATTAGGAATCCACTGGAAGCTGGGCTATAGGCCCTGTGTGGTATCCTGTGAGAGAATATTTATCTTCGTTTTTGTCTTGTCTTGAGACTTTGCAGAAGACCAAGATCAAGGGTGGTAGACTAATTAATCTGATGGAGAAATTTTTAAAGCATCCCAAAATTTGGGCTACTGGCTTCTCTGAGCTATGTCTATAATGAAAACGAGGGACAAAAAGCAGATGTGAAAACCTTGCAGTTTCATCAGAAGGCAAGCACCTGAAGAGTTGCGGTAGTGGAGAGTATTGTTGCCGAAAAGATTAGCATTAAAAAGGAGCCAAATACTTTGCATTGGGACAATAAGAAAGATAGCTTAATGCCATCTCATAAATCAATAAGACCTCACCGTTTGTAGACTGGAGGGTGCAAAACTGAAAAGCTTTCCTTTGACATGACAGCTCCTTGGCCCTCTGCTTGAGAAGGTCTTCTAAGGAATTGGTCCCTAAAGATTTGTTTCACAGAGCTCAATCATCCAGACACTTGGAGGCCTCTGGAACCATGATCCAAAGAATCCTGGCTTCTCCTTGAGTTGGAAGCAGACCTAGGCATTACCCACATTGTGCTATATTTGCAGGCATGAAGAATCAAGAGATATAGAGACTTTCATATGGATTTCAGAAGGCCTCAGAGGCCAGTCAGCAGATCCCTGAGAGGGCAGTGCATGAAGGTGTGAAAGCAAAAGCAAAATACAATGGAGACCTCAGGAATTTGGAGGTCCAGAAACATAGATCACTTGTTGAGTAAAGCCACAGGCAGTAAGCAAAGTCACCACAAGAGAAAGAGGGGCCATGTGGACTGTAACTGGCAGTGTCATAGAGGAAGAGTCACTCATGTTATTTAGAATTCATATCTTACCAAAACCTACCTTAGATGCTGGACATGGGATAATAAGACTTAATATTTGCCCTGATGGGTTTCAGTCTTGCTTTTGTCTGATTCCTTTCTAGTCTCCTATTTTTCCTTTTGAACTGGAAGTGTTCACCAGCTGTAATTGTTTTTTTGCCAGCATTTAACTTGCTTTATTATTTTTACAGGGCCTCACAGCTAAGAGTTTGTCTTAAGTCTCAGAGGAGACCTTGGGCTTGGACTTTTCAGCAATGCTGGATCTGTTAAGAGGTAGGGAACTCTTAGAAATGGACTAAACACATTTTGCACAATGAGTTGGAAGTGAGTCTTTTGTGGGCTAGGGGTAGAAAGTTATGTTTTAACTCTAAACTGTCTCACAAAACCTATGTGCCTGGAGGGTGGTTGGATCTTGAGGGTGGTTTACTCGGTGGATTCATCCACTGACCAGCTCTGTAGCTGAATGTGCTGTCAGGAGAGTTGGCCTGGTTGGAGGTGGTCACTGGAAGCATGATCTGGAAGGGGAGATTCTTATACCTGGCTGTCTGCTCCTCCCGTGTTCTTTCTGCTGGAATGGGTTAAACATCTTTTCTCAACTATGCCAGTACACCCTGCCAGTTTTGCCTTGGACCCACCTGACCGTACAGTGAAATTGTGAGCCAAAGTTTTTTCTCAAGTTTCAAGAGATGGGGAACTGACTAAGATATTGACTTACTCTCTTAATGGTCTCTGAAAGACCTTGTATGTGTGGTACATATGTGTGTACACATGTACATATTTGTGTGTGGTATGGAGATATGGATGTGATGTCTAAAAAGAATCTCTTTCACCCTATTCTATACTTTCCTTGTTTGTTTTCAGGCAGGAAAAAAATATGTCTTGAATAAAGACTGCCAACGCTTTGAGCAAATATAAGTGGTGACAGAGAGTGAATATAGTGGATGTTATTTTCATTGTTATAAAGTGGGCCTAATAGACTAATAGGGGAAACTAAAATTTAATAGAAGTTTACATAAAAATGCAGACATTTCTCTTTGCTTAAAAGGCCAATTGTATGAATGACAACGTGAGGCAACATGACTGAGTGGTCAAATGTGGAAGATATTTTGGAGTTTTTTTAATTGTACTAAGGCTTAACTACTTCAATTTGCATTACTAGGGGTATTACTATCTGGAGAAGAGGAAATTTTATTTGTGCATTTATATTCTACCTAGATCAGATTTGGGATATTGTACTCAATTCTGATTAGTTTAGTTTACTGAGATACTGACAAACAAAATAGTTAATGAAGAGTGGAAGAGTGGGAAAAAGCTTTGGCTCACAATTTCACTGCACGATCAGGTGGGTCCAAGGCAAAACTGGCAGGGTGTACTGGCATAGTTGAGGAAAGACGTTCGACCTATGCCAGCAGGAAGAACACAGGAGGAGCAGACAGCCAGGTATAAGAATCCCCTCTTCCATATCATGCTTCCAGTGACCACCTCCAACCAGGCCACCTCTCCTGACAGCACATTCAGCTACAGAGCTGATCAATGGATGAATTCACTGAGTAAAGCACCCTCCAGATCCTACTATAACCATGAAAGGATTAAGATAGGAGATAGGATAGGAGGAACAGGGTATACTTACCTGAGAAAAGAGTAAGCTTAAAAACATATGAGCATTACTTTTAAATATGTAAAAGGTCATTGTTTGATATAGCAATATGATAAAAATCTTAATTTTTACAAATCTGGGTTCCAAACACAGCTTTGCTATTTAGTAATATGCGATCAACCAAGTTATTTAATCCACCTAAGTCCCTTTTTATCATGTAGAAATATGAGCATAATAAAACACAGCAATTTCTTTAACTGTGAAATAAATTGTGAGAAGTAAGTTTATGTTGAGTGCCAGTTCCCTTGCTTGGCACATAACAGGCCCTCACTAAATGATTGTGGTTTTCCTGTGGTTGTTGTTAATATTTACAAATGTTAGAAGTAATGTCAAGAAAGGAAATTACACAGAGATCAGCCTAAATATGTAAATGTAAAAATTAATTTTAAAACATTATAATGAGTCTCTAAAAAGCTAAGATATAACAAATAGCTCATTACGGAGAGTGTGGAGACTGGAGAACTGCTTATCTAGTAATAAATGATGATTGAACTATATGAACTTACTGATATTTTTCAGCTCTGAGCTTCTGAGATTTTCTTAGAACAAGATGTTTAAAAGCAGAATAAGTTATTATTTATGCATAATAATGAGAACTAACTGTCTGAATGATATTATTTGCCAAAATTATCACTCAAAATTTCTGCTGCTCCAAGTTGAATTTGTCCTGGACATTTTCAGAACACATGACTTCAGTAAAATCTTAATTGGTATAACTTTGTGTCTTTTGCAGTGGTGTTCAAAAAATACTTAAGATGCTTCAAAATAAAGTTTTCAGTGGAAAAAAGTCTGAGTTTGGAAAAATTACACACTTTACAAAATGAGTCTGTCAAAATAATTCCATAATGTTGGATTTAGAGAAAGGACAGTAAGAAGACAACTCTGTTGTCATTTGGCTTTTGTTGGCATAAACATAGGGACAAACTAGAAACATACAGTTACTAAAAGTGAAAGCAGAAGCACAGTTTTATTATTTTTCTTTTCTCTGACATTGTCTAATGACATAAACATATGTTTTTTATAATTTCAATGGAGGATACAGTAAAATATGTGGCAACAATGATGATATGTGTCTCATACTTGGTTAGATGACATAATTGGATATAAGAATAATTTTTAATCAAATGTGTTATCTATATAATAAGCAGTAAAAATAGTGTGTGTAAGTGTGTGTGCGTGTGTGAGAGTATGTGTATGTCTTAAAATCTATCTGTTTACTCAGGGACAGAACTGTTATTAAGATTTCCTTACTATGAGTAATACTTTCATATCATATTGTAACAAAAACTGTGTCATGAATGTGTGAAGCAGGTTTTAGAAAGCTACATTTGCTGTTGGACCTTTAAGTAAAATTAAAATTTTTGCCATTTCCATATTGATTTCTTTTTTGTCTATTCTATGATTTTTCAGGAACAGATTAAGTGAAATAAATTGGACACATATGTTCAAATATCACATGGTTTCTCTGGGGTAAGAAATCAAAAGTGTAGATAAGTACCCAAACATATAAAAGATAGTGTGAAATGTGAAGAAAATGTTCGTATGAGGAGGACAAGGAAGGGAGGAGGGGAAAAGGAAAGAAGAGACAAGAAAAAGAAGAATCAAAGGAAAAAGTGAAAACAAAGCTTTTGTAAATAAAGGAGGGGAAAAGGGTTGAAGGAAGGAAGAAGAATGAGAAAAAAAGAAGAGGCAAGATATATCATGTAGAGGTACAAATTCCCTATGGTGAAGGTTGTCATTAGGTATATCTAAAATCACCAAAAGTAAAAATTAAAAAAAACAATGAGGAAAAAAAGGTGAAGGGAGGTAGGAAAGGAAGGCAGAGTAAAGGGACATGAAAAGATGTGTTATGGAAAGGTACCACCTCCTCATGATGAGTGTAATAAACATGTACTGCAAATGTATACTTATAAAAATAATGCACACGGACAGAGGCTTTTTATAGCTGAGCACAGTGGTACAAGTTCATAATCCCAGGAGTCATGAGGCTGAGGCAAGTAGGGTTGCCATGACTTTGAGGCCAGCCTGGGCTAGATGGAGAGTTCAAGGGCAAACTAAACTTCATAGTGAGACCGATTGCAACAGAAAGAGTGTTAGTACACATAAATATCAAAAGACAATCCTTTCATCTTCACTGCTTTGGAACTTTTGTGCAAATGAGGACAAAAGATCAAATAATATATCAAAATATTCTTTCATTTCACATACCCCTTAGGAAATTACAGCACTTTTAAGAGCTTTGTGCCAGGAATGGAGATGAAGACCAAATATATATGGTATGTATATAGGGGAGAAAGGAAACGTCCTTCTTTAACCTTTGAAGACTCAGTAGTTTGAATCTATGAAACAAGTTGATGATAGATTAATAGGAGAAAAATCACAGAAATTAATTACAGGCATGCAGACAGGAGCCACATAAAATATGAGACTAAAGGAAGATCTGGGTGGTTTAAGCTTAAATAGCATTGTGAAAAAGAAATGGAGGCTTCTGGAAGAGAGGTAAAGGAGAATAAAGGGAGAAGATGGAAAAAGGTCCTCTTAGTATGAAATAAATTTTCTCAAGTAGCATTTCACAGGAGAATAGACAATATGGACCTTTCTTCACCTTTCTAGGACTTACGCTTCTATTTGATGAGATTTTAGGGGTGAAGCTCATGACAACTGCATTTCTTCTAGAGAAACCTTCCCGTGGTCATGTAAAGGAACTCCGGAGTAAATCCTCTGGGCTTCAGGAGGGGAGGAAGAAAAGAGAGAAGATCAGAGAGACCTTGATTCTCCTTTACTTCAAGCACTCAGCATGGCCAAGAGCCGTATTTTGAGGTACCATTTTCTGAGCCCCAACAGGTATACACATTAGAATAACACAAGAAAATTCACAATGTGTTTCCAAGGTACACATTTACACTTCTTGTAATTGTCAGTTATGTTTGTTGAAAATTAGAACACATTTTCTTCCTGTTGATCAGGTAAAATGTAGACTAAATTAGTACGATGATACTTCAGATCTTTTAGAAACGTGAAGGACAGAAAGAGAGACCTAAAAAAATCAAGATGACAGCTAAAATAGGTGAATGCCTAAAATCGTCATACAACCATTGTCATCAGAAACAAAAAAGGGAATCTGTAATAGAAGTATCAATTCCTTCAAACATTCTCAGGAAAGATCCATACTTTTTAAACAAAATCATGCACTCTATAAAAAATAAATTCAGAAATATGCAGCTAATACTTGAGGTTTAGGCCTATGAAAGGGTTGAGAAAACAAATGGCTTTCATTATTTGCAACAGATTCTATGTAAAAAAAATTATTCTAATTTATTTAGGTTCACCTACAAGCATAAATGGTTATTCATCCCATATGTGTTGTTCAATTTTCTAGTTTTGCGTTTAATAGTGGGAACTTACATAGAGTCCCTTACAGATTTGTACCAAATTTTTTCTGAAAGAATTTTAGGTATGTTGAAAAATTCTTACTATTTCACCAAAAAAGCCAGCCACATAGTCATTAAAATTTTCTGTGGCATTTAAACTTAATATGACTAAGACTCGGTTATAAAATAAAATAACACTCCATACTGGGAAACCTTTTAAAAAGCTGAATGAACCTTTTTATTCTACATACATCAGACTCTTAATGGCTTTTCAACAGTTTAGGCCATTTTGTGAAATTACCACAGCTGCTTCACATTAGCAGAGAGGTTTTGTTATAAAGGATAGAGTACAAGCTGCTAAGTCAAACTCCATAGCCCCAAAGTTGATTTTGTTATTTATTCCTTGTGGGTCTTATGGTTTGTTTTGTTTTCCACTTAATGAAGACTTTCCAGCAATTTTTTAAAGCAAAAACTAAAAGAAATCTATATTATGTTCTCCTTGATGAAAGTACCCAAACAATTCAAATCAATTATTTATTGAGTGTCTAATCATAGCTGGCATTAGGCCTATTAAAATATCAAAATAGATCCTCAGAACCTCTGAAATCCTAGTTTTTCAGTTCTCTGAAGCTGTAGAAACAAGGAAAACAACATAACTGCATTGTTGTGTAAAAGGGAAAAATTAGTGTTAAATGTAATTTTTCTTTTCCATTTTATCCTCAGAATTAAGAAAAACTTTAACAAAACTAATTTTATTATTTAGTACTCAGAACATAGCTTTGAAGTGGGTATATGGTAACTATAAGCAGGACCACTTAACAAGTAGAAGACTGAAGGAAGCCTTGCCACTTTTTTGTAGACCGCATAGTATTTTATATTCAAAGCCAAGGAAAGCCTTTACAATGGCTTAATACAGGCTTAATAAGGCCTACAAGGTCTTGTTGTTTCTTCATGTAGAAAAAAAACTCTCCCTACTCAACCTAGATTACTTTGTTTTCAATTAAAATTATTTCAATTATTGGAAAAATTAATAAATCTTTTTAGTAATGCTACTAATTCCTAACTGAAACCTGTTCTTAAATAAGTAAATAAGTTTGTGGTTTTCAGATATTATTAAAAGTCTGAATGATTCCTGAGGAAAGTAGAAATTTCTTAGAATCCACTTGCCATAGCCTCTGTGATACAAAATGGCAAGGTAGTCACTGTACAGCAGCCAGAATGAACTCCATGCTAAGTCATTGGCCCACAGTGATAATAATATCTAAATTTAAAGATCTCATCTCTTTTTAACGTTGAATGTTGTATTTTCATTATTATAAAAAAAAGACTACAGACCATTATTATTCCTGCTATTATTAAAGGGCCAACCATTTGAATTACATATTCACACATGAATCTCAAAGACTTTCACCAGCAGTAGCTGATTTTTCTAATGGCTGCTAGAATGAGAACATCAAGTAAGTACTCAAGTGTACTCGAGTAGTATTTTTAGATTTAGTCCTAATTTATACAGAAGAAAATGACTTTTTTCCCCCACCTATAGATGCATATCCATTTAGAAATAAATAGGAGCTTGAGATTATCGAAACCTATAATTTAAATCTAGTGAAGGGCTAGATATTTCAAGAGCTGCAGAATGGGATGGAGAGGATAAGACTGGGGGAAGAGAAAGAAATAAAGAAAGGAAAAGAAAAGAAAGGAAAAGAAAAGGAAAGAAAAGAAAAGAAAAGAGGCAGAATGGGAGGGAGGGAGAGAGAAGAAAAGAAGAAAAAGAAAGGACAGAAGGCAGAAAAGAGGAAAGAAAAGAAGAGAAAAGAGAGGGAAAGAAGGAAGGAAATAGATTTGCCAGTGCTCAGTTTATAAGGTCCCTCTAGACATTGCTGCAGAAAGGCAAAGCTTATCATTTTCTATATTTATATATATGATTGGTTACAGTTCCACATATTTGACTTTTATCACTCATTAAAAATATACTTTCTACAAGCTATAAGGCATCATTATACACATGTACATTCAACATCCCTTTTCTTTTAACATTTATATATGTAAGGCAAGAAAGGTAATACGTAATTAAAGTACAAAATCCCTCAAAGTGGAACTTCAAAAGATTTTTTGTATTGGACATCTGCTATTTTAAATTATAACAGTATGAACCTATCCAAAAAGAAATCTAATAGGTCAATTTCAGGTTGAGTTCTTCCCTGCTATATATAGAGTTAAGTATTCTCTGAAGCCTTGTTACTTAATCATTTCACTAGGAAATATTTTTACTTCTACAAAATCTAATGTTTGACACATTTAGATGCAAAAGTGCATATTTGAGCTCTCTGAAGAAACAGAACCATAAGATATGTTCAGGTATTTAGAAAGGAGTGATTGACTATGAGATCACAGAGGATAAGAAGGTCCAGGAAAGATGTTCTAGTCCAAACCAGGAACCAAGATCACTGATGTAGATGTCAGAATGCAGGGAATGGTAGATGCTCCAGGCCAGACGGACAGCAGATTTGCCCTTGACCCACCTTTTTGTTCTAGTTGAGTCTTCATGGAACTGGACAATATCCTCCCATTTCCTTACTCAAATTACCAGTTCAAAGGTCAGATCGCCTCTTCAAACACTCTTACAAGCACACCCAGAAATAGTGTTTGACAGCTATCAGAGAATTATTTTGCCCAGTCAAATGGACACATTAAAATTAGCCATGACTCTATGTATTTTGAATCTGAATATGTGGCATCATAGTACATGTATTAGTCAGCATTCCCATCGCTGGAACAAAATACCTGACACCCACATCTTAAAGGAGAAAGGTTTATTTGGCTCACAGCTCCTGATGGGTCCAAGAAAAAATCCCCTGGCTCCAAGGCAGAAACAGCATGGGAGAAAAGGCCTGATGAAGAGCAGGTGCTCATAGCAGGGCTGCCAGGAAGCAGAGTGAGAAGGGAAGATCCAAGGACAAAAATACACACTTGCAGGTCATGCTCCCAGTCATCTGCCTCCAAGTAAGCCCCAGTGCCTAATCACGCTCATCAAAGGGTTCATGCCCTAATCAGTATAGTAAGCCATGATCCAATCACCTTGCAAAAGCCCATGTCAATACATCAGACTTTTAGGGGGCATTTTAGATCTAAATAATAACAGTATAAACAGAAAATTTTCCTTTCTTTTTATGTCTGAATAGTATTCCATTGCATGGATGCACCACATTTTGAATCTACCCAACTGTTAATAAATAGTTCAGTGGTTTCTACTTCAGGCTATTATGAATAATGCTGCTATGACTATTTGTGTGCATGTTTTCATGAGAACATATCTTTTCATTTCTCTCATGGGTAGAATGCAGAGGAGCAGAGTTGTCCAATCACACAGTAAATCTATGTTTATATTTTTGGGAACTGCTAATCCATTTTCCAAAGTGGTGGCTTTATTTCATACAACCACTGGAAATGAGCTAGGGTCTCAATTTCTCCCCACACCTGTCATTGTCTGCCTTTTTTATTGTAGCTGTCTAACGATTAGAAAATTGTACCTCATTGTGGCTTTGATTTGCATCTCCTTGATAACTAATGGTTTTTGAGCACCCTTCAATATGCTTATTAGTTATTCATGTATCTTCTTTAGGGTTATATCTATTTAAATTTCTCTTTCCATTTTGAATTTTCCTTACCCAAAGTCATCAAGAGTTACTCTTATATTGTCTTTTGAGAGATTATAGTTGTACCACTTACATTTTGGTCCATGACCTATTTTGAGCTAATTCTTGGATGTTGTGCAAGTCAGAGATCCAACTTTATTCCTTTGCACTATATATGTAGATCCAGTTGGCCCATAACCATTTGTAGATTACTCACTTCATTTCTTCTTTAATTGTCCTTCTTCCTTGTTGAAAGTCACTTGGCCATAAACATGAGTAAATTTCTTATCTCTCAGCTATATATCATTGATCTATATGTCTATCTTATATTAGTAGCCTACTATTGATCAAAATAGTTTTGATCAATATAATTTTGTCATTAGTTTTGAAGTCACTTAGTGTAAATACCAAAATTTGGTTTTCTCTTTGCAGGTTTTTTTTTTTTTTTTTTTTTTTTTACCAATTTTAGGCCCCTTGGCATATGAAATCATGTCAGTTTCTACAGAAAGGAGAGGAACGAGGGAAGGAAAGAGAGAGGAAGGGAAGGGGGAGGTATGGAAGGTAGGAAGACAGGGAGACAGGAAGGGATGGAGGAAGGAGGGGAGAGAAGAAGGGAAGAGGAAAGGAAAGGAGGGAGGGAGGCAGGAAGGCAACTGGGCCATTGATAGGGCTTATACATCAACTGTGAGTCTATACATCCATTTGAAGAGCATTGCCATCTGAATATTATCTTCCATTCCATGAACATGAATGCTTTCTATTTAATGATGGTTTAACTTAATACTTTTTGACTTTATAATGGTGTGAAGGTAATAAACATTTGGTAGGAACTATACTTTGAATCTTATATTTTCCTGGACTAGTAAAATGCAGTAAAATACTCTCAGTGCTTGACACACAGTCATTGAGTAAACAACTGACACTATAGAGTATTACCTTGCTGTGCTATGCTATTTAGCACGTGTGCTGGTGCATTTTGACCTATGGAGTTTTTAACCTATAATGGGTTTATGGGAATGTAACTCCACTGTGAGCCAAGAAGAATCTGTATTTAACTCTTCATTAATTTCTCCAATTAAGTTTCATGTTTTAGCACATAAGATTTTCATTTACTTTATTGAAGCTGTTCCTGAAACATTTATTCCTTTTTTATACTCATAAATTGAATTGTTCCTTAATTTTATTTTTGGATTACTTTTTGGTGGAAATACATTTGACTTTTATATGTTGGTTTTGTGTATCCTGTGATTTTGCAAAATTGTTTTATGAGTTTTAATAGGGTCTCTCATCAGGTCCTTGGGATCTTTTGTATAAAAGATCAGGTCATTTATAAATAAAGACCATTTTATATTTTCCTTTCCATCTGAATGGCTTTATTTTTCTTTTGCTGGCCTAATTTCCTAACTAAAACTTTCAGTTCAATATTGAAGAGAAGTGATGAGAGCAGACATTCTTGTCTGGGTCCTGAATTTAGGAGAAAAGAATCCAGTCTTTTTTTATTTTTCTTAGAGATAGGGTCTCGCTATGTAGTTCAGGTTGGCCTTAAACCCACTATGGATCCCAGGCTGGCCTTGAATTCACGTTGACCTTCCTATCTCAGCCTTTCAAGTGCTGGGATTACAGGCATATGCCATGACACCCGGTGTATTCAGTCTTTAAAATTAAAACTACGTCTGGAGTCCATTATATTTTAATTGATATTCTATTTTCTAACTAATGAATATATCACAGTTGTTATCCATTCTCCTATTGATGGACAATGACAGATTTAAAATTTTTTCTTCTATTTTGTATAAGCAAGACATGTCTTTTGGTGGACATAGAAAATCATTTATTTTTTGTATGTTGTTAGGACAGAAATTGCTGGATTAGGGTAGGCTTAGTCATAATCTCATCCCTAGTGAATCCTGGTAGGGACAGTAGGGATTGTAGAACTCAAAATCTTGAATTCTAATCAGGATAAAAAGTCATATGATTGATCAATCTTGCATGCTTATATTTGTTTAACTAAGTAACCAATTTGAAGATAATAATATGTAATACAACAACCGTTGTTAATTTCCTATCATCTTGTCTGAAATTCTGTATTGCTTTTATCGTTTGGGTGTTGTTTTGTTTATGTCTGTTTGTTAATGTGTTTTCATTCTTTTATCTTTAAAAAAAGTCATATGAACCACTTGGGAGACTGAGGCAGGAGAACTGCTGCAAGTTTGAGGCCAGCCTGGACTACAAAGTGAATTCAAGACCAGCCTGTACTGTATAGTGAGATCCTGTCTCAAAAAGATAAAAACAAACAAAAAATGTCATGTGAGTTGCTATAGTTTACCTGAATGGTTTATATTTCTGGCTAAATATGTTGGGGACATGATGTAAATAAGTTTTTATATATTGTGTGTGTAATTGCTCTGGTGAGGCAGACTACTGTATTACTAAGTATTACCTTAAGGACTTTTATTCATTGTTAAACTTTTCAATATAAACAAGTTATTTAATACCTTTAAAATATTAAATTTGTGATTTTGAGTTTGATGCTAAATTCAAAGAAAATTTAAAAAGGAGCTGTGTTAGTGTGCATATGCTGATTTATTTTTAATCATTATACTTTCAACATAGTAAAATATTAATGAAGCTAGGAAGTGAATATTTAGAGTGGTTAAAAATTATTTAGAGAAAAATGTAAAGTCTGTTCATATAACAATATGCTATGTGCTGTAATTAGATCCTATGTTTATATAAAAGCAACACTTAGCAAGATGTATCTTTAAGCATGCTCATAGAACATATGTGTGAAAATATAAAGTTAACTCTTCCTTTGCTCTGAAAAAACAAGGAGGATTTCAAATATAATGAATTGAAAGTAGGACATACAAAGTTATAGTTCTCTATATTTCTTTTTGAAAATAGTAAGTGAAAATTTCTAGCTTCAGTGTATCTGAAAGTTCATTTAGTTCTACTATGACTTCAGCAGATCTCTGAAAATGAAGACTGATGAATGAAATCATACACTGAAGACTAACCACAAGTTGTCATAATGATTGAGACTTTGAAGACTTCAGGAAATGTCTCTGTCTAATTGCAAAATTGAAGAGGTTTCTTTGAATATGCTTCTTTATGATGAAGAAAGAGTGTGGGAAAATAATCAATTGCTCCTAAGAGATAGATCATTCAATACAGAAAAAAGTCTTCCTTACCTATCTTCATATTTTTACATTTTCTTTCTCCTTTTGTGATGATTTCAAAGATATATGTCTCACATATTCATTGAGAAGTAACATAACTAACATTTTCCTTTGCACTTTGTTAGTAAATTCAGTGTCTCCCTATAAAGGATTTTTGAAATTTGCTCTAGATAAAAATTAATTATTTCATAATTCTAGCAACTAAGTAAACCATATTCTTTCTTTATTCATTTATAAACCATCTTCTTGTCTTTTTTATTTCATTGGATTGTCTATTTTAGAATATAGTGTCAAGGTGCAACTATTTAGCTTGAAATGTCTCAAGCTTATCTTTCTCTGTGACAGAGTACTACTTCATTGTATAAAATGCCACATACTCGTTATTTATTCTGTGGTTGATGGGCATTTGGGCTGTTTCCAAGATTTAGCTATTACAAACTGTGCTACTATAAACATGGGTGTGCATAAATCACTGTAGTAGGATGCTGAACCATGACCAAGTAGAATTCATCCCAGGGATGCATGGCTGTTTCAACACATGCAATTAAATAAACAGAATACACCTTATTAACAGAGCCAAAGATTAAAGCCCTATGATCATTGCAATATATGCAGAAAAAGCATTTGACAAAGTCCAATACACATTCATGAGAAAAACCCTACAAAAATTGGAATAGATGGTCTTTATCTCAATCTGATAAAAGCCATCTATGACAAACCTACAGCCCACATCACAGTAAGTGATCAAAAACTGAAAGCTTTCACTCTAAAATCAGGAATAAGACAAGGATTTCTACTATCATTACTCCTATTCAATATATTTCTGGAAATATTAGCCAGAGCATTCAGACAAGAAAAAGAAATAAAAGGAATAAGGATAATAAATGAAGAGGTTAAATTGTCATTATCTGTGGATGACAGGATACTGTACATAGAAGACCCCAAACCTCCATCAAAAGACTTCTGGATTTAATAACAAGTTGCATAGCTGGATAAAAAGTCAACACTCAAAAATCAGTTGCCTTTCTCTACACTAATAACAAATTCACTGAGAGAGAAATCAGGGCAACCACATCTTTTATAGTAGCATTCCTCCCCAAAAGATAAAGAAAAAAAAAAATACTTAGGAATCAAGCTAATGAAGGAAATGAAAGACCTCTACAGTGAAAACTACTCTGCCCTGAAAAACAGGCTCTTTTAAACACATCAAGAGAGCCCATAAGTGGCAACCAAGTTAGCCAGGAAGTGAAGGTATGTAAGTGAAGCAATTTTAGAAAGCACCTGTATAATCATAAGATGGGGTTGATTGCCAGGGATCCAACCTTGTGATCAGTGGCTGGAACTTTCAGTCTTCCCATTGGACAAGGCAAAGTGGCTTGCACACAAGTTAAGCCACTGGCCAGTGACTGAATCAGTCATATCTACATGATGAGGCTTCTATAAAACTCCAAAGGGCAGGGCTTGGAGATTTTCCAGTTTGCTTGGAGGTGTAGCTGAAGAAGGCATGAAAGTCCATACCCTTCCCACATGTCTTGTTCCATGCATCTCCTCCATCAGGCTTCTCCTTTCATAACAAACCAGTAATAAGAAGTGAACTCTTTTCCTGAGTTCTCTGAGCCAGTCTAAGAAGTGTCCAAACCCAAGGAGAAAACAGGCAACCTCTGATGTACAGCAGGTCAATGATAAATGCAAGAGAGATCCTCAGCTGGCAAGTCACACTTGAAATAGCAGCTGTACTGTAGGACTGAACATTAACCCATGGTGTTTGACAATAAGTCCATGAAGACAGTGCCTGAATTCAACTGGAGTTAGATTAAAAAGCTAGAAGATAACATAAATTTAATTATCAATATGTTTACAGAAATCATAGTAGAAAATTTCCCATATATGAGAAAAGAGTTTAACATACAAATAAGCAAGGCTTTTAAAACAATAAACAACCATGAAGAAGAAAAAAGCTAGCCAAACTTCTTAATATCCTTATTATATTGCCAGATTTCTAATAAAAAACAGAATTTTGAAAGCAGTCAGAGAAAAACACAAAAAAATCACTTATAAAATTAAGTATGTTAGAATGATAGCTGACTTGTCTACACAAACCTTAAAATCCAGAGGAACTTGGAGTGAAGTATTTCAAGCCCTAAGGGCAAGTAGATTCCAACCCAGATGCATACCCAGAAAAGATTTCCTTCAAGATGGAAGGGCAATAAAGACATTTCATAAGAAAGAGCAGTTCAAGAGATACATGACTATGAAACCAGTGCTTCAGAATATTCTAGAGAATATTCTAGATGAAAATAATATAGCTAAAAACCTAGATGAAATTAAAATGCCAAGCTAAGTCAATGGACAAACAGTAACAAAAATGATAGGAAAAGAAAAACACAAACTAAACACAAACTAGAAAGCAAGGAAACACTCAACCAAACAAACAACCTGAAATTAAGCTCTAGAGAATCATGAAAACTTCCTAAGAGGGAAGAGATCCAAGGTGTTGTTAATCTCCCGGCTACTGCAAGTAAGGGGCCAATATATAATTGATTGGAGTGGGTAGAAAACATCTCTGCTCGTAGTAAACTTTTTTTATTTTAAAAAGAATCATAAAAAAAGAAGAAGAAGAATAAGAATAACAAACTACCAACATCACAGACATAAACAATACAAAGCTAGAACATTAAAAATGATACAGGGTCTCAAGACAAAATGATAGGAATTAACAGAGGTTGTTATGTAAACTTTTAATAGCCACCAGCAGAGTGAAGAATTAGAACTCTAAGCACCTCTTTCTAAAGTGAATCTACTCCCACTTGACATCTCTTCCTAGCAGGATTTTTCCTGAGTGAAATCAAAAGCTAGTGAATCAAAAGACCAGGATAGGGCAGGAAGCTCAGATAGGTACTGGAGTCTCCCAGCTAAGGTGCCAAATTTTTTGCAGTGTGTATCAGCAAACTCTCCACAAGTAAATGGCAGCAGCCCACTAGAGTTGAGGGTAGAGATCAGTCTCATGGAGTTTGGAAAGCTAATGTCTGAGTATAAAGTATAGAGAGGCCTCAACATCTGACTGGGACCCTGACACTAGGCCTGCTGAAGAGATGAAACCATTGTGGAACAGGATTTAACTCAAGTTTTGTGATAGCCCAGAATCATTTAGATGACATATTGCATTGACTGTCATCCTTCACCCCTTATCTTTTTCCATCCCACCGTTGAGACCTGACAAAGGAAGTGATAGACAATTTTCTGGGGATAAAGATTGTTTCTTTACTTCAGTCTCATTTTTTTCATTGGTTTATAATGTCGGACGTACACTAGAACACTTAAAGAAGCAAGAAAATACGACTTATAATCAGAAGAAACGATAGCCAATGGAACGGAGACATAGATAGCCTATATATTGAGGTTAGCAAAAGACTTTGAAATAGCCATGATTAATATATAAAAGGGTCTTCGTGGGGGGAACCACACAACAGGATCCGATAGATTGATTTGCAGAAAGGAGTTAAGAGAAGTGAGGAGGGTCCCGATTGCTAATGAATTATTTTGGATTTGTTACTGCTTGCTGAAATATAAGAAATAATTAAAAGTAGGTTTAGTGAAGAGATTGAAGCTTGGGAGATTTGAATGTCTTTTGTGTTGAGACAGGGTGATGGTACTGTTTAACTCCAGTGCCTTTTTTTTTTTTTAATCTCTTTTGCCATATTTTTAATATTTTGAGCATTTTTTGATCATACCATGTTCCTTTTCTTTTTTTCATTATTATGTTAAACTTCAACAATATAAAGGAAAAGGATGTTAGACTTGTAATATGAAGTTAATGCAGTGCAAAGTGTTCCTCTCCATGGACAGTTTTGTGATCTATTAATCACAATGATTGCAATTACCTATGTAATTCTAATTATTGTGTGAGTACATTCCAACAAATCTCTGGTTTATGCTGTTTCCAACAAAATTTCACCTTCATTCATTATTTGGTTCTCTTTTTTGCCTAATAACATAGTTGTGTTAAAAGTTATATTTTTATCAGATTAGAGACTACTCAAAACTAAAAATGGTCATTGAATAAAAAGGGAAAACTTACACTACAACTAGATGTTTTCTTTTTAGTAGAACCTTTTAGGAGGTTTAATAGGCCAGCACATTCTGAATAGATTGGAGTGAGAAGACTACCTAGATCATTGGCCAGGTCAGGGTGATAGAATTTTCACCACTGAAGTGGGAATGAAAAGAAGGGAGATATTTGTGAGTGAAAAAATAACTGCTAGAACTCAATAACTGAATCTGGTCTAAAATGGGGAAAAAGTAAAAAAGCATCATTAAGGAAACCTGAAAGTAATAGTAACTATTGAGGTGAACAACCCCAGTGGGGAAAGCAGAGCAAACTCAAATTTGAGATGCAACAAAGAAGATTATGTCACTACAAGGTAGTTTCAGAGACTCTCATAATTCAAAGGATTTTTTTTTTTTAAGAATGAAAGAAGTAAAACATTAACCATCAGACCTCCATTTACAAAACAGCATAAGAACAATACACGCGATACAGAGTTACAGACAAAGTAGTAGAAAATTAACAATGGTTGTTGTGCTACATACTGATGTCTTCAAAGTGGTTTGGCAGGAAAACAAATAGAGACATGCAAGATTGATCAAATAAATAATCATTAACTGTTTCTCTCAGTAAAGCAAAAGAAGTCAGTAGTGCTACTATGTTAGCTATCCTGCATATACATATATACATAATTTCCCCTTCTTTATTTTATCTGTTCTCTCACCCCAGTTGCTCTACTTTTGAGCATTTTCTTTTTGTTTCACAATGTCTGTCATACCTCCTAATTTTATTCACTCTTTCAGGTTCTTACACTAGTGAGACAATATGTTGCTTACACATGGAGGTCTGGTTTATTTCACTTATGAGTATGGTTTCTAGTTGTGATCATTTACCTATAAAAGCCTCAAGTTTATCTTTCTTTATACCTGAGTAATATTCCATTATATAAAAGTACCACATTTTTTTATCCATTCGTCAGTGGATGGACATTTGGGTTGCTTCCACAATTTAGCTATTACAAATTGCACTGCTATAAACATGGGTGCACATATATCTCTGTGGAATGATGTTTTCAGATCTGGGAAAATACTCAGCAGGGGAATAGCTGGGCTGAATGGTACCTCTAGTCCTAGTTTGATGAGAAATCTCCACACTGATTTCCACAGTGGTTTCACCAGTCTGCATTCCCAAGGAGTGGAGAAGAGTTCCTAGCTCTCCAAAGCCTCACCAGCACTTATTATTGGTTGATTTCTTAATGCTAGCCATTCTTACTGGGGTAAGATGAAATCTCAGTGTTGTTTTAATTTGCATTTCTCAAATGACTAATGATGTTGAACATTTTCTCATGCATTTATTTGTCATTTGTATTTCTTCATCTGAGAAGTGTGTGTTCATCTCAGAAGCCCAATTTTGGATTGGGTCTTTGAATTTGAGGGTGCTGATGTTTTTTAATTCTTTAGATAGAATACCGTTAGATAGAATACCTTATAGATAGAATGCTTTAGATAGAATATTCTTTAGATAGAAAACCTTTTAGATAGAAGACCTTTATCTGAGGGACAGTCAGCTAACAATTTTTTCCCAATATGTGGTTTTTCTTTTTACTCTTCTGGCGATTTCTTTAGATGTGTAGAAACTTTTCAGTAGGATGAGATCCTAGTTATTGATTCTTTGAAGTATTTCACGTGCGGTTTGGTTTTTGTTCATGAACTCTACCTACCCCTATGTCTTCAAGATTTTTACCTACTTTCTCTTACAATAGATTTAGTGTTTCTGTTTTAATACTGAAATCTGTGATCCACTTTGACTTTAGCTTGGTGCCTGGTGATAGACTTTGATCTATTTTCAGTCTTTGGAAGGTAGCATGCCAATTTTTCCACCACCATTTATTAAAGAGGCTATCTTTCCTCCAGTAAGTTTGTTTGGCCCCTTTATCAAAGATTAGGTGGCTGAGTGTGTTTGTGGTTGTGCCTGTTACTTCCAGTCTGTTCCATTGATCCTCAGGTCTGTTTTTCAGCCAGTACCAGGTTGATTTTATCACAGTAGCTTTGTAGTACAATTTCAGGTCAGGGACTGTGATTCCACCTGAATTGTCCTTGTTGCTCAGGATTGCTTTTGCTATTCTCGGTCTCTTCTGGTTCCAGTTGAGTTTAAGGAATGTTTTCTCAAGATCTGTGAGTTATGTTAATGGTAGTTTAATGGAAATTGCATTGAATCTGTACAACAATTTCAATAGTATGGCCATTTTCACAGTGTTGGTTCTTCCTATCTAGGAGCAAGGAATGTTTTCCAATTTATTGATATCCTCTTCAATCTCTTTTTTCAGAGTACTGTAGTTTTCATTGAATAGATCTTTTACTTCTTTTGTTAGATTGATTCCTAAATATTTCAGTTTCTTAGATGCTATTGTGTTTGTTTGTTTTTTTTGTTGTTGTTGTTGTTTTTTCTCCGGTACCGGGAACCGAACTCATGACCTTGCGCTTGCCAGGCAGGCGCTTTTGCCGCTGAGCTAAATCCCCAGCCCCTCTTAGATGCTATTGTGAAAGGTATGGTTTCCTTAATTTTTCTCTCAATCTGTATGCTTTTTGTGTATAGGAAAGCTACTGCTTTTTGTGTATAGGAATGCTATGGATGTTGTCTTGGTATCCAGCTACACTGTTGAATTTGTTGATTAATTCAAGGAGTTTTCTTGTGGAGTTCTTGGGGTCTTCCATGTAAAGTATCATGTCATCTGCAAATAGTGATAATTTTACTTTTTCCTTTCCTATCCTTATTCCTTTTATTTCTCTGTCTTGTCTAATTGCTCTGGTTAATGGTTCCAGAACTATGCTGAATAGGAGTGGTGACAGTGGGCATCCTTGTCTTGTTCCTGGTTTTAAAGTAAAAGCTGTCAGTTTTTGTCCATTTAGTGTGATGTTGGCTGTTGGTTTGTCAGAGATGACTTTGATCAGATTGAGGTAAAGACCATCTATTCCTATTTTCTGCAGGATTTTTATCATGAATGCATATTGGACTTTCTCAAAAGCTTTCTCTGCATCTATTGAGATGATCATGTGGTTTTTGTCTTTGGCTCTATTGATATGATGTATAACACTAATTGATTTGTGAATATTGAGCCATCCCTGCATTCCTGGAATGAATCCAGCTTGGTCATTGTGTATGATTTGCTTGATGATTTGCTGCATTCTAGTTGCTATATTTTATTGAATATCATTGCATCTATATTCACGAGGAAGATTGGTCTGTAGTTCTCTTTCTTGGTTGGGTCTTTCTTTGGTTTTGGCATCAGTATAATACTTGCCTCCAGAAATGAGTCAGGGAGAATTGCTTCCTTTTCAATTTTGTTGAAGAGTTTGAGGAGTGTTGGTATTAAATCTTCTCTGAATTTCTTGTAATATTCTGCTGTGAATCCATCAGGGCCTGGGCTTTTCTTTGTCTGTAGGTTTTTAATCACGTTTTCAATCTCATTAATTGATATTGCATTGTTCAGGAATTTTATATCTTCTTGACTCAACCTTGGTAATTCATACATATCTAGGAATCTGTCCATTTCTCCTGAGTTTTCTATCCTATGGGGGTAAAGATGTTCAAAGTAGGTATTAATGATCTTCTGAATTTCTGTAGTGATTTCATTTTTTTATTCCTCATTGCATGAACATGAGTTTTTTCCTTTCTTTTTTGATAAGGTTTGCTAGGGGTTTATCAATTTTATTTATTCTTTCAAAGAACCAGCTCTTTGATTCATTTATTTTTTGGAGGGTTTTCTTTGTCTCAATTGTATTAATCTCTGCCCTAATCTTTACAATCACCTCCCTTCTTTGGGCTTTGGGCTTGACTTGTTCTTCTTTTTCTAAAAGTTTGAGGTGCAGCATTAGGCTATTTATTTGTTCTCCTTCTGTTTTCCTTATGTGTGAGTTCAGCACTATAAATTTTCCTCTGAAGACTGCTTTCATGGATCCCACAGATTCTGGTAAGTTGTATCTACATTTTCATTTGTTTGTAGGTATTTTTTAATCTCTTCTTGAATTTCTTCTGTGATCCATTGATTGTTCAGGAGATTATTAGTTAATTTCCAAGTGTTCATGGAGTTTTTGGCATTCCTTTTGTTGTTAATTTCCACATTCATTGCACTCTGGTCAGATAATATACATGGGATAATTTCAATTCCTTTGCATCTACAGGCTAGAATGTGGTCTATTATAGAGACAGTCCCATGTGCAGCTGAGAAAAATGTGTATTGTGGTGTTGTGGGGTGGAACACTCTTTATACCTCTACTAAGTCCATTTGTTTGCAGATTTGGTTCAGATTTGTTATTTCTTTGCTGATTTTTTGTCCAGTGGACCTATCTCTTTGTGTCAAAGGGGAGTTGAGGTCCCCTGTTACAATAGTGTAATTAATTTTTGGGTTTTCATGTCTGTTAAGATTTGTTTTATATAGTTTGGTGCTCTGATATTTGGTGCATAGATGTTTATGATTGTTATCTCATCCTCTTGCAGTTTCCCCCTAACAAGTATGTAGTGACCTTCTTTATCTCTTTTGATTATTCTCAGTTTGAAATTTACATTGTCTGCAAACAGAATAGCTACATGTACTTTTTTCTGGGTTCCTGTTGCATGGAAAATTGTTTTCCATCCTTTGACTTTCAGCCTATGGATTTCCTTTTGAGTAAAATGTGTTTCCTGCATACAGCATATTATTGGAGTTTGCTTCTTAATCCACTCTGCCAATCTGTTTCTTTTGACTGGTGAATTGAGGCCATGTACATTTATGATTATAACTGATATGCACTGGCTTATCATTGTCATGTTATTTACTTGCTGTTGGTTTCCTACTTTTTCTGTCTGTTTAATTGCTTGCTCTGCTTGAGGGTTCCTTTCTATTTTTATTCTTGAAATTGTGGTTATTTTTTCCTCTGTCTAAAGTATCTTTTAGTACTCTTTGTGAGGATGGTTTGGCACTCATGAAGTTCTTTAGTTGTTCTTTGTCATGGAAATATTTTATTTCTCCATTGAATTTAAAGGATAATTTCAAAGGATACATCAGTCTTGGTTGGAAGTTGTTTTGTCTCAGGACCTATAATACTTTGCTCCAAGCTCTTCTTGATTGAATGGTTTGTGTTGAGAAGTCTGCCGTGATTCTGATGGTCTTTCATTTACAGGTGATCTGTTTCTTTTCTCTAGCAGCTTTTAATATTCTGTTCTTTTGCTGGATATTTGGGATCTTGATTATTATATGTCTGGGTGTAGTTTTATTTTGATTATGGATAATTGGAGTTCTTTATGCCTCATTTATCTGTACATCAGATTCTTTTTCCATGCTTGGGAAGTGTTTGCTATTATGTGTATGACCCAGTAGACAGCTGCACTTGGGCTCAACCATGGATCAGTGGTCCTGTGTCCCCAGGCAGTTCAGGGTACAGGCAGGACCCAGACATGGATTGCAGGGTCAACAGTTTGTGGCCCACCTGAGTCAGTATCTCCAGGCAGTTCAGGGTGTGCACAGGGGCCAGATGTGGGCTTCATTGGTGGTGATCATGGACTGCCTGTGACTGTGACTGCCAGGAGGTCAGGCCACAAGTAAAGCCCAGACTTGAACCATGGTGCTAGCTGTTTGTGTACTGCCTGCTTCACGCAGGGCAGAACACTCACAGGGAAGGCCCAAATACGAACCCCCATGTGAGCGGTTCATGGGCCTTCTGAGTCAGGATCTCCCTCAAAGGAATTTTTTAATGTAGAATGAAAGATTCAGTGCAAGTCACACTGAGAGGAAAGGAGAAGAACCAAAAGTCTTATAATGTGTGGTAGGTTCCACATAGTCTTTTTCCTGCCAGTATACGTTTGGAAGAAAGTGTTGATTTTAGAAAATTAAAAATGAATTAGTTTTGGTTTATACCACTCTGATTTTTATTATAATTGTGTTACTTATTTTTGCCAGATCTTTTTATACATAATCACATTCTAATTCAAATTAGGATATACTTTATAATCCTTTGTATTTTGTGGTGTTTAATATGGCTCTGGGCAAAAGATATGCAGTCAAATTACATTAAGTAATTCAGCCAGTGAATTATTTGCATCCTTATTTCTTGCTGTTACCAAAAAAAAAAAAAAAAACCTACAATGATAAACACGTTGCACTGTCTTCAAATGGTTTGCAGTCTGCTAATTTATTGGGTGATGCCATAGTCTGGAATACCCCAAACACTCATGTGTTAAAAGCTTAACTCCTAGGGTGATGCTATTGGGAGGTTGTGGAAACTTGAAGAGCTTGTGCCTGGTAGGAGGTTTCTAGGTCATTCTGATCATGCCTTTGGAGGGGAGTGGGAGAACCTGCCCCCTTTTTCATTCCATGTGCTTTCTGACAATGACATGAGTGATTTTGTCCTACCACACACTCCTGCGACGATGTGCCTGCCCTCCAAACAGACGCCTGAAAGCAATGTGTCTGCCCAACCAGGGGCTGGAATGCCTAAAACCATGAGCCAGAATAGACCTTTGCCCTTTATAAGTATTTTGCTTTAGTGAAGAAAAGCTGAGTAATGAAACTGAAATTAGTGACAGGTGGAAAACAAAGACATAGCTATTTTTTTATACAGTGTTACAGCGTTTGCCTTCTTAAGATCACATGCAACCCTCCTTGGATTAGATTAAGTAAGGTCATGTATGTGAAATAGTTTGGCATAGTGATCGGCACATAGTAAGATCTCAGTAATTGCTATTTAATTATTTTGATCATTCTTGCAGAAATGAAGCAAAAGGACAATTTAAAGTTATTTTTCTTTGATAATATTAGTATATTTGCATTTGCACCACTCTCTAAAAATATTGTTGGAAAAGTACAGAAAAAGGCATTTGAGAAAACTTCAACAGTCCTTTCAAAATTAACTTATAAAGTCAGAAACATAACTAATAGAGGTGGGTTAAAAGCTTCCCAGCAGGGAGTTTCCCTTTAATAATGGCAAACTAATTTTCAGTGTATCTCAAAAACATTAGCAGTTGCTTCATGTACTTGTACATGATTGTTCAAATCTAATTTCTTCAGTTTTGCTGTTTCCATCATTAGTTATATATTATAGGGATACATATCAATTTGTGTAACTGACAGCTTATACAATTTCAAGATCTCTCTTTAAGAACAAGAGATGGAAAGAAACTATATAATTAAGGGATCCTGAGATTTAAGCTTCATTAGACTCCTGATCAATTAGCATCTGTTGTGTCAGCACTTAAAAGTGTTTTTAGAAGACTATCAAAAATATTTTTCTGGTCTATCTAAAATTCACTCTTGTTTCAATGCCACTGTCTCATTTTCTGTTCAGTCAGGCTGTGAGAAATACAGCTTCTATCAGTTACAAATATGTAGGCTTACTGGAAACCAAGTACAATAAAAAAAATAGAAAATAAGATATTTAAATTCTTTTGGAGGTAGCTATATAATTTATACAGGTCTACATTTGGGTCTACCAGGTCTCTTTTCAGTTCACAATCTTTTAAAAATTTCTATTGAGGGGCTGGGGATTTAGCTCAGTGGCATAAGTGCCTGCCTGGCAAGCGCAAGGTCATGGGTTTGATCCCTGGCACGGCAAAAAAAAAAAAAAAAAAAAAAAAATTTCTATTGATAAAATCAGCCACCTATTTTCCTAAGAAAGTCTACTCCATAAAGTTCTTTGAGTGTGTAAATTTCACAACATAATATTGAACAACTGGTAAAAGGCAGGTGTGGCCAGTGGTGCACACCTGTAATCTGCGGTGCAATCTGGAGGGCTGAGGCAGGATGATTTTAAGTTCAAGCTCAACCTGGTCAATTTAGGAAATCAGGGAAAGCCAGCCTTAAAATTTGAGAAAATATTTAAAAGGGCTGGGGATATAGCTCATTGTGAAGGCCTTGAATTCAAGCTGTAATATTGAAAAAAAAAAAATGCCGGAAAGTGTCTTCCTGTCAGTGAATTTTAGCTATCATTCCTGCTCTTCTATTACCTTATTTACCTTCTCCTTATCTTTCACTCTTATTTCTGCCCCCTTTTGTTTGTCTTTGATGTCCCCTTCCCCCATAGTGAGACCCTTTTCTCCTTTTACACACTTGTTTCTTGGTGATAAGTTGAACATTGTATTTTAAACCTCTAAAAATAGCTTTAATGGATTTAACCACTTGACTTTAAGTCACAGTTCAATTTTTGACTGATATCATGTCATCTTTTATAAGGAAAGAAAGTATGAAGCCTATAAGTCAGTTTGGAGATATGGTAAGTGGTCCTCTCTGACATACTGATTAATATGAATTATGTCAAGCTTATTTAGTAGTTCATAAGTTCATGTCAGCAATGATAACAGTAGTCATTAGTGATAACCCTAAAAATGCTGTCTTTCACTGAGACTTCCTTTGAAGTTCAGGAGATCTAGTCACCAAAGTTCACCTCCGAGATATGGAGGGAAGCCAATAGCAGAAGTATTAAGATGTATATGGATATGATTTATAATGTGCTTTTTCACAGTCATGCTTCTGAAGCTCTCAGGTCATTTCCACTGTTATGTTGTTTCACATAATGATATAATATGAATATTAAATGAAAGTTATCAATTTTATTTTCAGAGAAGAGGTCACGGTACATTTTGAGAAGATAGCTCTCGGTAGGACAGAGGGAAAAGGAATCATTCGTTTTTCTCCTCAGAGAAACTATGGAACAATTTCCATGTGGCTGCTTTGTCGAGTTGCTCAGTAATCATGAGAGGAGGACAAAGAGCAACATTAGTCTGGCACTAGAACCTAATGTGCCTGAGACATAGCAGTGTTTTTCATGGAGTGGTCTTCAATCACCTGTATCAAGATGATCTGTGATATATATTAATAATTAACATTCCTGGACTCTAGAAAAATTTTACTTTATCAGGCTCTCTAAAGATGTGCTCTGAAATTCTGCATATAATATCATCTTTCCAGCTATTTTTCCATATACTCTAATGTGTGAGAACTGGTGCCTTATGAGTAAATTTTTTAAATATGGAAGGTGTTTATGAAGTTTACTTTCTCATTTCTTTGAACACAAGAAAAAAGTGAAATTCATTTTTTTGAACAAAGAAGATATTAATGAAGGTAAACCTCGGAATACTGTTCCTTTCCAGTGAAAAGTTTTACATGGTCAATCTCAAAAAAGGAGACTTCATGGAAAACTTAGTCATTTATGAGAAGATCCTGAGGATTGCTTATAGCATAACATACTCAAGGTAGTTGGAGATAACGTTCTGAACTTCGACACTCCATTTTGCTCACAAAGACAGCAGGTTTGGTAGCAAATTGCATAGTTAGAGGTGTACTTAGTCTGTAGTAAACCTCTTGGAAAGATAGTTGTGGTCATGTATGTGTAAGTATACTAAGCTATTTAACTGTACCAGTGCAATGTAAAACATGTCTGAGCATGAATATAACGTGATGCCTTGACATAACTTAGTCAAGCGATGCTCTATGCTATTGAGAAAGTTGGAAAGTGGCTGAGTTTGGAAGTTAGTAACATTTTAGCCTGAGCCAGTGTCCTTACTTTTGTAATCTCCATTTAAACTCAACATTGTGTATACTCATTCCCTGTAACTGCAGATCTATATTTGTCTGGTTAATTTGGAGGTAATTCTTTTTTGATCTTCTTACTCCAAGAACTGGAATTTGATTCTATGCTCAAGCTGTTCATTAACCCAGTTGTTTCCCCCAAGATCCTGTCTCAATCTTCTTACAGATATGGCAGAGATCTCCCTCATGTTACATTCACAGGACAAGGAGCTGATTACTATTTCTGTCTCCAAACCTGCCGTGAAATCTGGAGTCTTTCTTTTCTGAGGGTCTGAGGCTCAGAGAAACTATTGTTGCTATCTCTCTCTTTCACCAGAAATATTGGAGATGGCAGACATGCATATTGGAATCTGGAATATGTCTGTTTGGTTCATACTGGCTGTATTTGAGGGTATTTAAGAGTGATTTTGTGGACATTTAAACGAGAACAAAGAAATGGGAAATGAGGGTGGTCCTATGCAGTTTTCTTCTTGTAAATTAGTATTTTTAAATAATCTTTTAAAATGCCAGTAATTTAAGATGAAAAAATTAAGAGACTTATTGCAAGAACTGAAGGGCAATATAAAAATTGTGCGTGAAAACACATAATCACATTCAAGTACCTGGCAAAGTTCATGGACAGTGTTTACATATGCAAAACAATATGCAAAATGAATGTTGATTTAACTAGGAATGAAGACCTATTTAAATCGATAAGATGGAGGAATTGGTTGTAAGTAGTTCTTCATCAGGGGTAATGGGGATGACATGTAAGTGAAAAGTTCATTTCCACAGTAGAAAATCAACAGAGAATTAAGAAATAGAGTTAGAAATAAGTTATATAGAAATATGAAGTTGTTAATATGAGGTGTCATTATCAGTAAAATGAGTTGATTTAATACTGCTCCAAAACAAAGTCATAATGTTAAAATGATTTGCCAACTTCTTTTAGTAGGAACTCCAAGAAAGTTCAATTTCCAACAGACAAACAAGTGAGTATGAAAATGTCAGAGAGCAGAAGGTGTTTTGCAGGAATTGCAGGGTGGTCTAGTAACCAGGAGTCCACTAGACCATGATGGCAAATTAAATTATTTTTAAGGAAGTAAATTTTAAACTAAACTGGAATGACAAGGAGGGACCAGTCACCCAAGATTGAGAGAAAGGGATCTGAGACAGAAGGATCTGCCCTTGCGAAAGTTTCACAGCAGGAACCAGTATGTCCAGTTTGAGGGACAACGAGAAGTCAGTGCAGCTGGAATCAAGCTCAGCAGAGCAGAGATACGTGATATGAAGTCAGAGGTGTAGGCAGGGACCAGATAGAGAGGGTCAGGGTAAAGAATCTGCCTTTATGTTCTGTAAACATTTGGGAAGCCATGGAAAACATTTAAAAATTTAGGTCATGCAAGCAGCAGTAAAAACTGAGTAAGATGCCATATATATACCAGTTCCCCAAGATAAATGTTATTATTATCGCACATATATACCAATAAATTAAACAAAAAGAATTTAGGTCATGCGTTTTTGGCAGGAATACTTTACGGCTTGATATAGCTGTACAATGTTTTTCACCTTCTTTTCCTTCCCGTTTTCTTTTTTTTCTTACTACACTAATAAATAGAAATCATATAAAAATGAAACAGAAATGCAACAACATGGCCATGATCTACTGTGTTATTCAGCTTTCTGTTCCTGTGATAAAATAATAATAATAATAATAATAATAATAATAATAATAATAATAACAAGCTTGCAAGGAGGCTATGTTTATTTTGGCTTGTGATTTCAGAGGTTTCAGTCCATGTTCACTAGGCCTGCGGCAAGGCAGAAAGAACATCATGACAAGAAACACATAGTAGAGAAAGCTGCTTACCTCCAGGCAGGCACAAACAAATGTCCCTCCATTCCCATCCAGAGCATGCTTCTAGTGACCTAACTTCTTTCCCTTTGGGCCCACTCCATAATGGTTCAACCACCTCTCTACACAGACATAGGCCTGGGATCAAACCTTTAACATATAAGCTTTTGGGGGACACTCACAATCCAAACTATTGCCCCCATTTTCCATGATGGCAGTTTAAAAAATAATTCTTAAAGTCTTCTTGGTCTCACTCCCCAGATGTTTTTTGTCAATCAAGTAAATTGCTTTTGACAGCTCAAAACTCAACTGTGTTTCACCTTGCTTAAGTGTGTCTTGGTTTTTCACACATTATTAAAGCTTATAACACATGCACTTATTATGGCAGGTTTCATATTGTATTGCAATTTGGTTTTATTTGAATCTTCTTCAATACACATAAAATCTTCCTTCTCTGAATAATGGGAGTTTGTACTTTTATAAGAATATGTTTTATTTCCATATGTCCTATGACTCTAACATGATGTCTAACACATAGTTAACATACAATAAGTGTTGGATGACCTTCAATAGCTCATATGACTTGTAAGTGAATAGCAGAGATGGGAATAGAACTGATGTCTAGATTTGTAGAGAGAATTCCTGGACAGAAGTACTTGGCCTGCTGAAGCCATTGAACTCCTATGGACACTGTGCAGGTTCTAATTTACAATTATCTATATCAGGGGTTCAAAATGGATGAGGTATAACATAAAGGTCTCTGCCACCAATGCCATGTTTGGACTGGTAGCGTTCACTGAGATAGCCTGATTTTCATCTCAGTGTGCCATACAAGTATTACTATTTTCTGCATGAGCCATTTGGTGTAAAATAATTGACAGAACCACACAGCTGAGTGGGAACATACTGAATAATAATGAAGGTTAGAAAGCTAATTGCACGCATGAGTTAAAAAAAATTTTGTAGTCTCCACTTAGCTAAAGAGATGCTAAGTTTATATTTTTATGTGTGAAGGCATAAATAGATGATCATAATTTTTCCTTGTTGAAATTCCTAAAACAGCTTTGGTTTAAAATAAAAATGTCAATTCAGAGTCATTGAAAAAATCATTCAAACTACCAATTACAGTTTTAAAAATCGTTGCAGTTATGTCTGATTTATACAGAGCAGCCTAAAGAAGAAATCTCTTAAGCTTTGAGAATCTTGCTCTGATTGCATGAAAACAAGGGAAAGGGAGCAGAATGAACTTTGGCTTGGTCAGGTTAGTTTATTTTACCAAAGATAATATTCATGATGGTTAAGATTGGTTTCAACCTGAACAGCAGCAGAGTTACTTTGCATTTTCCCAACATTCCATTGTAAATGGACAGATCCCACATGCAGTTATGTGTAGAAATGTGTGTGTGTGTGTGTGTGTGTGTGTGTGTGTGTATGTAGTCATTGAGAAATCTCATTAATTCATGGCAGTTCTGTGTGAAGAAGACATCTGCATTAATAAACATACTCACAAAATATTTGATTAGTAAAGGTCCTTATAAGAATTTCTTTAATAGTAGATGTGTCTGTGTTATATTTCTTTCTTTTTTTTTTTTTTTGGTTTTTCTCCAGTACCGGGAACCGAACTCACGACCTTGCGCTTGCCAGGCAGGCGCTTTTGCCGCTGAGCTAAATCCCCAGCCCTATATTTGTTTCTAAATAAAATTTTTTCCTTAGATATTTTTTCCTCTAATGAGCTGATAAAAGCTATGAAGTTCTACCTAAGTAAAGATAAATTTTATCTAAGTGCTTGGTGAAATTCTTCCACAAATATTGATATAATCAAAATGCATTTTAGAGTGAGGTATTATCTTTCTAGAGACAATTATTGTACATACCAGAATTTATTCAATTAGTTTAGAGCTACTAATTAAGCATGACATCAAAGGAGTTTAGTTTTTAATTTCAAAACTACAATATTTTTGGTGAAAAACTGAAGAAAATGTTTTAGCAATCCAAAGTCAGTCTTTCTTAATTGCTCATTAGTGATGATTAATTTGCTTTTCTTAAATTAGATTTCCAGAATCATATTTTCTTTCTAATATAATTCAAAAATTTAAATATAGTTTTGAATGTGCTTTTTCTATAATTCTTAAGTCAAGATGAGAAAAACAAATTTCTGAGTCTTAATTTTTAAGCAGCATTTTATAACATTTTAGTGGAATCATCTTAAATAAAAAATTAAGTGCTTAATTCTTAGAATAAAGGCTGCAGATATTTTAGATGATTTATTTCCCTTAAGGTAACTGTGGAACGCAAGTTTACTGTCACAAAAAATTTAATTTTTTAATGGAGTCTTTATAGCAAAGTTCATTTTATTATTTGAAATTCTAACTAATATTTGATATTAAAAATAAATTGAAACGATATTTTGTGTTTCCTTTCGACAACTCCATTGGTTGAAGAAAATTTATGACATTTTTATTTGATGATTTTTATTCTTTAAAGGAGTGTTCTAAACAATGATGATGAAATGATTCTTTTCATGAAGAGACTTTTTTTAAAGGGTGCTTTTGTAGGGAAAAATCACACACTTCCTTGTGTTATACAGCAAGCATCCTGTGTGTTATTTAGAGATCCTTCATCATGCAGGGTGGTCCAGTGGTAATTTACCAGGGAAAAAAAAGGAGTGTACAAAAATTTAATTATTATTTGACCTCAAATAATTATATGCCACTAAACTAATTAAAGAGCCAATTAACAATGTACCGCTAATGGGCAGTCTGCTCCCTGCATGACTCACTCATCTTTCACAAAGAATAAGTGATTTGTATCAGAAGAGAGTTGTTAAGGATGTTTTTTGGGATAACTATCGCTGTCATTGCTGTTAAATCACAGGCCCAGCCTCTGGATAAAAAGGGACAGGCTTATCGTGAGCCAGGCAAATAGCAGGCCTAGGCTGAGAGCTCTGACTCAAGGCCTTGTTTAAAGCTATGACTCAGTGTGGGGCAGTCAGGGAGCTCTGTTCTCAGCTCCTTCCAAACCAGGCATTCAGCCTCTAATGTTCAGGTTGCGTGCCTCATGCTGATTATTTCTGTGAAGTCCATCACAGTCAGCCTTATTTTCTCCCAAGCATTCATCTTCATTTCCAAGTGAATGAAGGGAGATTTCAGTGGTCCTACTGTCCCCAGAGCAGAGTTAATAGTTCAGTCAGAAAAACAGCTGAAGAAACTGCTAGAAGAATGTTAATTCTAACATAGAGGCTTTTAATATGAGAAAGTCGTGTGTGTGTACGGATGTTTGCGGTAAGTGTGCTGGTATAGTTTGTGCAGTTTATTTTTATAGTGAGGGTCAAAATGACCATAAGTATTAACAGGATCCCATAATTTACATGTGTTATAATTGAGTGGATTTTTAAATTCTGTCCCTTTTTATCCTTTTATTTTTTGTTTTTGTTTTTTGGGTTTTTTTTTTGTTTATTTGTTTGTTTGTTTTCTGGTACCAGGAATCAAACTCATGACCTCGTGCTTGCCAGGCAGGCACTGTGCTGTTGAACTAAATCCCCAGCCCCTGAAAAGTTTTCTATCTTTTTTTTTTCTTTTTTGTTTTTTTCCCCGTACAGGGGATCAAACTCAGCACTTTGCACTTGTCAGGCAGGCGCTGTACTGCTGAGCTAAATCCCCAGGCTCTTCTGTCCTTTTTAAAAACTTCTTATAATGTTTTTCATATGCATAAACTATGAAGACTTTGGTATTTTATTGTTTCTTTATTTAACCTGTAAGTTAATATAATTTGTTGATCAAAAGGCAACAAGCAAGAGATCCAGTATAAGTTTTGTTATATTTCTGTGAGTAACACACAAATGTGACAATAAATAGCAATTGCTATGTGCAGACAAAAACAGGGATTGTGTATTACTGGAAAAACTATAAACCTTGTGGCAACTTTTCTATTCACAATCTAAGACCAGTCCATTACTACCATCCTTAGATAGAGGTTAAACTAGAAATTCAGATTTTTATGTGAACTCAATTGACTTTTAAAGGTTGGCAACTAATTTAACAAATTTTAAACACTCTGCAGACCAACAACCGGTTTGCAAGCTGTTTCTGGCCTATGAACTGCCGATTTGTAATCACTGATTGTAACTTTAAAGTTTTAATAGCATACTTCATTTCATTTTAATTTACTGAGAAATGATCCTTATTTTCTGTTACCCCTTTGAGCAGAAAACTTTGCAATCAGCACCTTAAAGTTTGGGTCAAATATAAGAACTGTAATTTTCTGTAAGTAACTTGATATGCTATTATCACTGTTTTGGAGGTGAGAAAAGAGATACTAGAGAAATTAAATGATTTGACCTGACAATATATAGCTGATAGACCTCTTATCTTCTAAAAACAAATCTTGTGTTCTTTCTACTCACCTTACTCTATATAATGAATTGTGCCCACTCCACATTTCATATGTCAAAATCCTAAAGCCCCAAGGACATGGGACTTTAAAGTGGTGGTTAAGATTAAATGAGGTCACAAGTATGGGGCCCTAATCCAATAGAACTCTGTCTTCGTAAGGGACACTAAGCTGTGTGTGCACGGAGTGGTCACACAGAGAAGAGAAGAGTGCCATGAACAAATCAAGGCGAGGGCCTCAGGAGACACTCACTAATCCTGCTGATAACTTGATCTAGGACTTCCCCTCACCACAACTGTGAGAAAATAAAATTCTTGTGTGTAAGTGACAAGAAAGAAAGAAAAAGGAAAAAAAAAGCAACAAATACAGCCTCCATTCAACTAATCAGATACTGATTGCTTTATATTTCTTCAGTGCAATAACATTTCAATAGTCTATCGTGTCACAGTCACAAAATATAAATGTAAAGACACCAATACCATTAACATCCGGGTGTCTAATCTTGTGTAGCAGGTAAAAGTGATGTTAATATATTTGTCCAATGAGTGGATATTGTTAAATTTTTAAATCTTTTATAAAGTCTGTACAATTAAAATATTTCTCATTTTTGAGTAGCAAACATTGAGTGCACATAAATGTTCAAATCTTCAATATTCAGGACAAAAGTTCAGTTGTTTTCTTAAAAAACAATTTATCCACACAAGCTTTTATTTTCTACTGAAAATGTGAGAAAAATAAGGCTTAAATTTAGACTTAAAACACCATCTACTTTTATCCAAAGATTATACTTTCCCCATTCTTATTTTTTGACTACATATTGAGTTATGAAAATGACATTAAAGAACTTAAACCAAATGTAGATCAATGTTTTTCAAGAATAAAACTAAATTAAACATAAATTTATAAAAGTGCCATTAGTATGACTCTACAATATTAAAAATAGCCAAAGTATTATTTACTATAGATTATATGGCAAAATAAATAGGTAAGATATCCTCAAATATGAAACACAGAAAACAAAATCACACATACAATTTGGAATAAATTATAATAAAAGTTATTTTGATTGAAAACTAAATTTTAACAATGGGTTTCTTCCAAATTTTTCAAAATGAGGAACTTAGGTAGGACATAAGATTATGCCTTTGAAAAAAAGTAAGGAGCTACTTAGGTTAAGTTTTGTTGCTGTCTAATGTGAGAAAAATGGATATTAAAAAGCCAAAGTATGCCCTTAATACAGTACTCTTGAAACTAAGTGAAGCGTTTACAAATATAAAAATAGTTGATTACTTAGAGGAGTGAAATATGTATATTTAGAAGTGGGAAATTATGTTTGTTACCTATAAATTAAAACACCTATTGAATTTTTATTATATGAAAACAGACATTCATTTCCATGACATGCTGCTTACTGTATGAGCATAAATGGCGCAGAGATATTGAAAAGAGTTAAGGGAAAAAGGAGGAAAATGCCTCAGTTTACAACAGATATTTATAGTGCACCTTGGGATACATTCATTATGGACGTACAATTAATCCTTCAGAGGCTTTTGCTCACATCATGCTTTCCTAACCTGTTCATTGGTTTACACCTGCATATTAGGAGAGCACCTGGATGAGATGTGAATGACTCCCAACACTAGCTTGTTAACTCTTTTTCTATAAAATTTCCTCTGTAAAATGTAGCAAAATAAATTCAGAAACAAAGAAATACACCTACACAAACAAGTAGATCCCTGGAAAGGATAAGCAGCCACTGGACTCAACCAAAAAGCACAGGTGGAAGCAGAGTTTAAAGGGCCTCAGAGTACTATAAATATTTTTCATGGTGTCACAATTATAGAAACACCTGGTTCTGCAAATGTGCTGATCCACTGGGAAAATTTTTCCCGTATTCAGTGGGGCTCAGAGTAGCTTTAATAGATTGAATATGAGCTAGATGCTCACATACAGCTACAAGTATCTGGAATTTCAGGCTAAAGACCTTCTTGATTCCTATCATTCTGACCACCAAATAAGCCTTTATATGCATTTTTACTGTCTGTATCTATTAGTAGCAAAGCTCAACATATTATAAAATTTTCCTTAGTTAGAAAACATATTAAGGCTTAAATTAATGAGTTCTTATTTGATAGGAGGATCTAAGAAATCATTAAGGTAAAAGTAAGCCAGGTAATTATCTGGATAAGGAGTCTCTCTCTCTCTCTCTCTCTCTCTCTCTCTCTCTCTCTCTCTCTCTGTCTCTTAGTTATCAAGCTTAGCATAGTAATTTTATTGAAAACACAGAGTGATGGAATACCCTGATGATGAGTCAGTTGGTTTGTGATTATCTTGATTTCAATTCTTGCTATAAATTCAGGCTAACATAAACACTATATTTAATTATATTTTTAATAGCTCCAATCACTAGCTGTTATAGTTCAAATTAGATGTCTCACAAGAGCCTCATGTACTCACAGGTGGGACTTTCAGAAGGTCATTGAATTATGAGGGTTTAAGCTAACTTATCAGGAAGTGGGATCTGGTAAGAAGAGGTCCATCACTTGGGGTGTGCACTGAAGAATTTTATCACCCTTCCAGGATTTTCCCTTGAGTCTCTGTGCTTCCTTTCCACCTTGCTGTGAGCAGCTTTTCTCTTTCATATCCTTCTACTATGCTGCTGCCTTGCAGCCAGCCAACTACTGACTGAAACCTCTACAAACTGTAAGCTAAAATAAACCCCTCCTACTTTAAGTTTTGAAGGCTGCATACTATGTCTCAACATTAAACAAAGCAACTAAGACACATTTTGGTACCAGGAGTGGTGCTGTAGCTAAGATGCTGCCTGAATGTGTGATTCAGAAGCCTTTGAAACTGGTTTGGAAGAAGAGTTTGGAAATATTTGGACATAATAGATATATAAAGAATGTTCCAACAAATTACAACAGAATATATCTTTTTTTTTTGGCAGTACATGTTGCTGTTTTCAAAATAGACCAGATACTAGCTGAAAAAGCATGCCTATGTAAATATGAATCAGACAAGAATCCAACCAAAAAAGAGAACTCATAGGCCAATCTCACTAACAAACATAGATGCAAAAATCCTACTGGCAAACAGAATGTAACAAATTATCAAAAGATCATATATCATGATCAAGTAGGCTTCATCCCAGGGATGAAAGGATGGTTCAACATATGCAAATCAATACATGTAATTCATCATATAAAGAAAAGCAAGGGCACAAATCATATGATAATCTCAATTAATACAGAAAAAGTCTTTGGCAAAATAAACGATATTCATGATAAAAGCCATGAAAAATAATACATAAAGATAGACATTATCTCAGTGTGATAAAAGCCATTTATGACTAACATATGGTCAACTTCATCTCAGTTTGGGAAAACCTTAAAGGTTTCTCTCTAAAATCAGGACGGAGACAAGGATGTCTACTATTACCACTCCTGTGCAAGGTAGCCCTTGAAACACTAGCCAGAGCAATCAGTTGAGAAAAAGAAATAAAAAGGATACATATAGGAAAGGACAAAGTCAAAGTGTAAATATTTGCAGATGAAATGATCCTATATTTAGAAGACCCCCAAAGTTCTGCCAAAAGACACTTAGAATTAACAATCAAATTCAGCTGCCCACTTTCTGCCATGTCATGAACTATTTATCTTCTGCCCCTTTTGCCATGCTGCCCTACAGTGAAGGCAGTCGACTATGGACTGAAACCTCTAAAGATTGAGCTAAAATAAGCCTTTCCTCCTTTAACTTTGGGTGCTCATGGTGTGCCAGGCAGGATCCAGTGAAGCAGTAGTATTGAGCCTCCTTTCCCTTTTATTCCATTCAGGCTGTAAGTTGGTGCCATTCACACCCTCGGTGGGCCTTCCCATTGTGTGCCCAGAATGATGCTAAGCCAGTCAGTGGGCCAATTTACTTATCACACACTCTTAATCCATACTCAGACAACCTCAGTGCAGCCCCTTATGAGTGCATGAAGCTTTGGGAGGACATCCCTATGCAAGCCATAACAAGCTTGCATTAATAACTATTTTGACATGTTGCCTCCTTATTTTAAAGTATCTGTGTACTTCTCAGCATGTTTCTTACAAGATATCTCTGGTTGGCTTTTTGAAAACTCTAATTGTCACTACCCATTTTCTCTTGCTGTAGCAAAATAACTGAAATGGTAATTTATGAAGAACAGAAGTTTGTTTTGGCTCATGGTTCTGGTGACTGGGAAGTCTCAGAACATGGCAAGAGCTTTGTGCTACTTCAACTCATGGAAAGGAGCAGAAAAAGTAAGTGGGTGAATGGGACAGACAAAACAAGAGGGGCATATCTGATCTCTAATGACTCGCTCTCATGTAACTCATCCAGTCCTTTGAAAGGGAGAATTAACCAGCTCCTCAAGAAAGGCACTAGTTCATTCAGGAAGACTCTACCTCAGTAGCTTAAACATTGAGGCTTAGTTACTTTTTTCATTGCTGGGACAAAATATCCCATGCTCAAAGTTAAATGAGGAAAGGTTTATTTGGCTCACAGTGTACAGATTTTCAATTCATAGTTGGCTGGCTCCAAGGCAGGATGGCATAGCACAGGGGCATCGCAGAGGAAAAACAGTTCGTAGCAGGCAGAATGCAGCAAGGAATCAAGTAGCAAGCAGCAAGCTCTAAGTGACAACCGTAGCCTCTTTCTGTCCCTTATATTCTATCCAAGCTACATGCTCTTCGGGTGGGTACCACCCACACCCAGTGTGGGTCTTCTCATTATCCACACTCAGAAGTATGCCAAACCAATCAGTGGACTAATTTAGTAATTGCACACCCTTAATCCCAGCATTACACACTCTAGATCTAGCCACTTCTGAAAAAGCCACACCTATGACCACATGAGGCTTTGGCGGAACATCTAGACACAAGTCATAACACACCTTCTACTGAACTACCTTTCTCAACACTGCTTCAGTGAATTAAGACTTCAGTACATGAAACTTTGGGCAAGATACTCAAACTATGGCACTAAAGTCTATAATTTAATTGAGATGTTGAAAGCATTAATATTTGTTGTACTTGATATTTGCTTATACTTCTGTTTCTTATGTTACTATACTTAATATTTGTTTGTCTGTTTCATTTTTTTTAATATGCCACTTAGAACTATTTCACTTGCATTAGTTTACTCCAATGCCTAGAATGATATATATTCTACTTTGAATTTTTTTTGAGGAATAGCAATTTTCAAAGATATATTTCAGTTTATAGGTTTTCAGCCTTTAATTCCATAGCTTTTGTCCACTTAATCCCTGAAACATTTTCTTGAGTCTTAGAAATTAAAATGTGGCTTAAATTTATAAATAATGAGCAGAAAAATCTCTCCTGTCCCATTTCTTCTAGATCAGGAGTTAACGACATTTTATTGAAAGGACACTTAGTAAATATGTAAGCTCCTTAGGCTCTGTGCTGCCTCTTGCAGTTACTGAGCTGTGCTGATTTGGTACAAAAGCAACTATAGATAATTCATAATTTTATAAGTATAATATATTTGTGGTTTAAAGAATCTTTACAGTACTAACTAGCAGTCCAGATTTGGCCTACATGCTGTAAATTCTTGACTTCTGTTTGAGAGTCTCTACAATCGTCAAGAGATGGAGACTGATTCCTTCATCCCTCCAAACCTGGGCAAATCGTTTTGTTACTTATGACCAGTAGACAAGTGTCACTGCATGACTCAAAGGAAAGGTCAGAAAAGGCATTGAAACTTTTGACACTAGGTAACTAATATTTTCATTGCTTTTTGCCACTTTAAACAGTGCTAATGCCCTAAGAAAACTTTTAGCATAATATTCTGGAGATACTAGGAATGTGAGTACCATTCTAGTACTAAATTAATTAATTCTCTCTATAATTTATACTCTTAAGATTATTTAGCAATTCACTTATTGTATGCAACTTACCCATGAGATATATTTTAAAATATGAGATTTAGACTTTAGCTGAACGTTCTGAAATTAAATCCAACCTGTAGCTACATTTGAAATTTTCTAAGTAAAATTAGCCTATGTGATGAAAAAATCTGCCAACTTTAAATCTAATGGAGATGCAAGGGAAATAATTAGTAAGGATGGGTTTTGAAAAGAAGTTGATAAAAGAAATTACTCATCATTCCTTTTCTTCTTTCAACCACAACCCCAATTGGTCAGAGTATTTAACATGTAAGAAAAAGTCTTCAAAATATGTATTTCTGTTTAGTAACTATGGCAACATTCAAAACAAAAAGTTTTAAGAGGGCTTCATTTTTCTGACTTTTTACATCATGGCAATAATTAATGCTGCTTCCAGTTAGTCCGAATTTTTACTACTACTCTATATAATGACAAGTGTATACCAAAAATTAGCCATTTTACCTTTTCGAGGATAATAGCAATAGAAAAATAAATGTACTAGTGTGATGCATTGTTAAATTATATTGTATAAGGTCTAGCTTGAAGTTTTAGCTGTTAGGTGGTTTTCTTTGTATTAAGTATTTAAGCTTCATTTTATCAATCAAACACAGGATAAAACACATCCTTTATAAAATGTGTCAAATTTGGCCTTAAAGTTGTTCAGGTAAGTGTAAAAAATTGATTTTGAAACACTAATGCTGTAGGCTATTCTAAGAGGTACTCTTTGAGAACAGACATTTTCCCTCAAATTGTGGAAGTATTTGATCCTTTTCTATAATTTAGTTTCTAAATTGAGTTTAGATTAGTAAACTGGACTTCTGCTCCGAAGTCAATTGTTTAAGATGGTGTTTAAAATTTAATTAGGTAGTGATTAAACATTCACACTTTTATATTTTACCATACCTAAAGAGAAATAAACCTCTATTCACAAGGTGGAAGGTTAGGCCTATTTTTATAAATTAGGAAATAATGTTTGGCATACGTAGAGTTTTGAGGGAACAAGAATGACTAGATCTCTTTCTAGGAGTTAACAACTTTCAGGCAGAAAGGACAAATAATTTCTCGGGTTGATTAAATTTGTAGTCCCAGAGATTATTCAATCAGTAAGTAATAAGTACTTTCCCCTTTCTATCCCCTTTAGCTATTCTGTAATAAGCATTGATAATTTTGCATATATTGGTTATAAAAACAAAGGAGGTGAAAATAATTTTTTCATAATGTTATTTACATTTATATATAAGTTAACAAATATTGGTTTCTTTTTATGATTTTTGATATACTCTATTGTATATAATTTTTTGAGGATAAATAAAAGGAAGAGCTATGTGGTGATTTCTTTTTAACAGGTTCTGGGCCACATTATCAGGATAAGTTGTTTTTTTTTTTCTTCATGGCATTTTCTAGATTTTAGCGGCAGATATTCTTTATTGTCAGGTGGTGTTAGGCAGTGACATTTATGTGTACATCATTTTTCTGGTATCCAGTAATTATTAAAATATTTTAAAATATTAAACAATACAAAGACACTTGATAGTTAAATCCATTGAATTTGTTACAAATCAAAAATGTTTTATGAGTTTCTTTAAATGTTATTGTTTCAACCATCTCCATTTTAATAGAAATGACTGAGTGATTAAATTAAACCCTTTTCATTGTTGTAACAGCATAAATCTTGTGAGAGCTCTTCAGTCAGCTTATCTTATGTGCATTCTTTGCTATTGTTACAGAACATAGCTTTCCTTTTAGGGGTAGAAATGTGTAAGAAATTCTCAATGACCTTACTCGTAATAAATATATGTCTTGTGAATGTAAAATGTTTAAAATCTGCCAAACACTACCAAGAATTTTTGAAATCTTTCAAAAGGCCATAGAATTTTTGGCCAATAGATGGAATTCTTGTGCAATTCTTGGTCCATAAAGTCCTGAACTTCATTTCAAACATCCTTTTAATTAAAGGTCGTATACAGAGGTAAGTGACTTCATTAAAACATGGCTTTGTGAATAACTTGCCAGGCCTTCTGTCTTCTCCGGCTCATGTGTGTCTAGCTTTACACAACAATTCACTTGGTGTAAGAAAACATCACACAAATAATTTACTTCATAGGTCATGCCTGGTCATGCCTGGCTTTGATATGTGCTGTCACCTGCCAGGGTTTAGCCAAGCAAACCTACAATGTTTAGATGTTAAACAAATTGTAGAATGTCAGTCATTTCATATCATTCAGTCTGATGCTTGTATGATCATGGCTAAGTCATTTAATTTATTTAGGGCTTGACATCTTCATTTATAAAATGGAGAAAATAACATGTGCCTCATAAAGCCATTAAAAGAATTGAACACAGTGATGCACACAAAATACTTTATGCAGTGTTTAGCATATGGTAGTTCTTCCAACAAAAGACATTTACTGTTAGAGCAATGCTGCTGCTATCATAGCAGTAATGTAGGGTTTAAGGAACAATGCTACCCCAGATAAAAGTGATGTTAGTGAGAATACCCTAGGAAACAACCAGAAGTACCTATGTTTCCTTCTCCAGAACATGATGCTTGAGTTTCTATTACTTCATGAGAAGAGCATGGCCAGTGTCACGTTTTCAGATTTGGAATATCACTGTCTGGGTCCAAGCAGGGATTGGGGGAGGGGCGCCTCTGCAGGGGTCACCTTAACTATTTTTACTGCCATTTGAGGAAGTTCAAAATATTGAAAAGAAGATGTCTAACCCAAGAATTTTGATTTTGGTATTTTATTTTCTTATCTTATATTCTCTTAATTCTTTGCTGGGCCCCCTTTTGGACCCGAGGTAACACAGACTAGTGAAAGAGCCTCCATTTGGTGGAACTGTGTGATCATACACTCCTCCTCTTCACACGGTCTCACTGCTCTCTCTGGTTGGCACCCGTCTCTCTATGAGCGCTTCTCAGGATCCTCCCTGATGTGCTGTGCTGCCGTAGAATTGCAGAATGCCATTTCCTTAATGATCAACAATTCCTTCCTCAGGTTCACTAAATGATATACAGAGATACCAGGAAGCTCCACATAAAGTTAAGAAATGTGACCTTGAAAATAAATTATTGGAAACTGGCACTTCTCAGATTGAAACAAAATTGCCCAGCATATACTACGAATTTTAGCTTTTTAGAAAATTATTTATTTTATAGTCTTTCTCCCTCCTATCTACCAAAAGGAAAGCAAAGTTTCAAGGATTAATTTGTCCAAAGTATCACAGATAAGACATGGGGAAGTGGTCTTAGAATCCAAGTTTATTCTTTTGTCAAAGGCTTGTTTGGATTACATTTCCCTCTTACGTCCTCCCGTAGAACCTACAGTTTATCACAATAATGATTCATGAACTTATCTGCCTTCTTCCACACTGAAGGCAACTAAAAGGAGGGAATGTAGTTTTTGACTTTTTTAAACTTCAGCACAGGCATGTATTTGACAAGAATCTGAAGGAGTTTACTTTTCCCATTTTCTTGTCACTTGATACTTTGAAGGAGTTTCAGTTGCCTTGAGTTTTGCTTTTCCCCTGGTGTTAGTTTTTGGAAAATCTTCGTTAACATCTAAGTATATACCAGAGATCTTGGATTATGGAATCATTACCTCTAACCAGCACTGTTGTCCCTCACATCATAGCGGGAACCAACTCCCAGACTGGGAAATCTCAAGTTTCCATTTTCTTGGTCTGGATTGGGCCGAGAGGAGTAAGGAGTGCAAAATCGATAGAAACCACAGCAACCCACACTAACGGAAATATCAATACGGCTGGTGAAATACCGTAATAGCTCACACTTGAAAGGGAGGGTGAGACCCTTGCTACTTCTTCCATGTAAAGAGAAACTCTTCGCAAAATTTCTGCAACATCCTAGCCCAGCGATACAAGACAGGGCTCAGCTTGGTTTAAGTTTGCTCTCATGTTCATTGTTTGTAGGAGGCTTATTATGATTCAAGTTACAGGCTTATTCAAATTACAAATTACAGCTTTGTTATTTGTCAGCTTGTAGTTCAAATTATAGGCTCATTATTAAGCAATTATAGGCTTATTTGAGACTCAAATTAATTTATTTAGTTTTTGAATAATTGCATTCCCTTAGTGTTGCAGTTTAGTAGGTTAGTTTAACTCATTTTAGTTTTTGTTTCATTCTTCCATAGGCCTTGTTTACTTATATGTGATTGGCCATGGATGTTTATCATTGTTATTATCTCCATTTACTTGTGACATGTTTATTAAGTGGCTACTATGAGTCGTGCCTTGTGGGAGAAATAAAATAAGCAAGCAAACATATCGTAAGCCAAGAGGAGAAGAAGTGCTATGGGGAAAAATAAAGCAGGGGAAAGGCATATGGTGATAGGGTGTGAGGCACCAGGATGTTGTACTAAGATTTGTCTTCTTTGGTAAGATTGTATTGGTAAGAGACCCAAATACAATGAGGATATATGCTACACAATTATCATATCAGAGATCATATCGGAGAAGAGACCCAAATATAGTGAGAACATATTGGATCATATTGGATCCAATCCAATAAGATCATATTGGAGAAGAGACCCACGTACATGAGGATATAGGCCGCACGATTATCTGGAGGAAGTGCATTCCAGGATGAGAGCAGCATGTGCAAAAGCCCGGAGGGAGAGCGCTGGGTGTATCTGAAGAAAGGCAAAGTGATGGAGGGGGATGAGCCAGAGGGGAGGTGGTGGGAGATGGTATCAGAGAGCAAATGGGGACCATAATAGAGTCTTGACTTTTAAAATAATGGAGCTGACATGACCTATAATAGGAGAACAGAAAGAAGAGAGGGAAATCAGGAAGACCATGTTGGAGGTTTCCGGAAATAATCCAGCCTATGGGAGACAGTGTGGACCCAGGCCAATGTGAAAGCAGCAGAAGAGGTAAGAAGTTCCTGGTTATATTCTAAAGGTGAAGCCAACAGAGTCTACTTGCATATTGGAGGGCAGAGTCATGGATGATTCTACAGCCATGGGGCCTGAGTAGTTGGAAAAAAACAGTTGCTGTTGAACAAGACGGCAAGAGCCTGTATGCAGAGAACCTCTCAAGTAAGCAGGGAGGCAGCAACATTTTTCATTTCACTGTAAGCTGGGGGGCAACATTTTTCATTTTAAAATTTAAACAAATCTAACTGACTTTTAGTTTTGGCATGGAGTCTTACAATAATCTGTGGAGAATTTCTTTTTGGAGGGCAGATCTTCTTAAGGCGGAGGGAACAATTTCTGATTCATCATAACTTAGAAGGACAATAAACTGAAATTGGTCATGATAAAATACAAAATCTCTATAGTCAGTCTGTATATACAACTGTCTCCCGGATTTCACTTCCCTGAATAACAAGGGTGATTTTTCTCATTTGTGTGAAGCCAGAGAGCATATGGTAAATGTAAATAGTGAGCTAGCTATCAGGGGTTTTGAAAGTCTGGATTTAGAGAAAATTAATGGGAAGTACTTACCGAAGACTCAGGTATTAACTTAGTGATTTAGACCAAGGATTGAAAAGTAATGGAGGTGTTCACCAAAAGAAATTCTGGCTGCTATAATGGCTCAGGAGTATTGTGGTTGTTCTCCTTTGGCACATTCAGAGTAGGACATACAGAATCAAGAAACTCCCTCAACAGCACAGAGAGGCTCACTGAGTATGAATAGCCACTTTTGCTTGCCATGTGAGAATTGACAGTTATGGGATTTAGATTTCCTTGTTGTATGTTGGCTTGAAATCTACCTTCTTTAACAATTAAACTGTCTTGCTGTTTTAGTCAAAGCAATCGGAAACTTGAATTTTGTGATAATGTTCAGTCAAAGTAGGTATAAAGTAGCAATGAAACCTCACAATTCATATTCTTATTGCAAATAGCCACAGTGGCTTCACGAGGAACATGGATTAATAAGTTTTTCTTGTCCTTAGCCTGTATCAAACAAATGCCTGTTTTTCAACCAAATGCCACAAAGAAAGGCTGAAATTGGGAAATAAGGTCCAAGACATAATAGTTTTAGAAAGGTGAGACTCTGACCAGCAGTTTCGATGGCGCGATCTTGTTTCTAAACATAGAATCAATTGTAGGGCCTCTTTTAGGGCAGGAAGACAATTATTGGCAAAACAAATAAGGCAGTGTGTCCCTACCTCAGGCACTGAGTGAATTCCTTCTGAGCAAGCAGGCCAGCCGGAAGAGCGGTGCAGTGCTTACAGTATAGGCTTAGCTGGACAGTGCTGGCCTAAAAATCTCCCCTGGCTGTCTTTGAAAGGTTTAAAGCCCTCAGTGGATGGGTTAGCACACAGAAAGTGAAACATAGGAGGAGCGCTATCTGCTTCACACCCACTTGCAAACAACAGAAATGTGATGGACTTATTGGAGATGGGAAACTTTAATCAAGAATATTAATTACATTTGGAATTTCAGGATATAATTTCTGAGTGATTACAAAATTCTAATTGTAACCGGAAAATATCCCTTGGAATTTATCTGAGTGTCAGAGCAGGAATGTGATGGATTGGTGTTGTTCTCGCCAATTAAGTTAGAACTCTATGAACTGAATAAAAGTGATTTCCACAAATAGCTTCGTTGAGCTTCCGGACTTTCCTCATTAGTGACTACTTAGGGGCATTCTTCTGGCTTCCAGGTCTTCTGCCTGCATCAATGTTTTGTTTACAGGATTTGACCCTCTACCCTCTTCCCACAATTTATCACCAGAATCTTGTTCTTGATCTCCATCCATCCACAGTAACTTCCCTTTGAATCTGAAGAAACTGTAAGATCATTCTAGCCTTGAAATTCTTTTATCTATGTATCCTCAATTTTCTTTAGTTTTGCTCCTGAGCTCCAAAGCATCACAATGATAGGTTCAGAATTTTTTGTTCATCCTGCAGCTCTCAAGCTTACTTTCAGGCTTACATTTATTTATTTTTTTAAAATTTTATTTATTTATTTTTGTCTTTTTTGAGACAGGGTCTCGCTATGCAGTTCTGGTGGCCTTGAGCTCACTTTGTAACCCAGGCTGGTCTCTCACTTGCAACGATCCTCCTGCCTTAGCCTCCCGAGTGCTGGGATTACAGGTGTGGGCCACCACGCCCGGCTCCAGCCTTACATTTAGTCACCGGCTTTACTTCCTACTTCAGTGAGAATGAGATCATGTTGTGGGAATTCTCTCTACTTCATAAGTCCTGTCTCCCTAATCATTCCATCTTGTATTGTTCATTCTCTCTTTTTTTTTTTTTTTTGCTTAACAAAAAGTAGGAATTCCATAAGTATTTGTTGAATGAATGATTGTTTCTTGTTCCTAGTCACTGAGAAAGAGGCTAGTGCTCTTCTTTTGCTTTCTTTCTCTGCAACCTTCCTTTCTGTTTAAATGCACAGTTAATTCTTTGGCTTTACTGATTTCTCTCTTTCTTTGTTTTTGTTCTTTTTTGGGGGGGTACCAGGAATCAAACTCAGGACCTTGCGTTTGACAGGCAGGTGTTTATGCCATTAAGCTATAACCCCAGCCTCTGATATCTCTTTTTAAAATAGGTTTTATTAGACTCATTGTTGAAAGGAAAAAAATGCAACTACATTTTAGAAGTAAAGTAAAAATTACTTCATGCAGAGAAAACTACTGGTAATATTTTGGTATATTAAATTTTTGCTATACTTTATTTTTTCAAACTAGTTCATTTTTGTTTAAAAACATTCATTTCAAGCCTCTATTTCCTTTGGCTTGCTGTAGCTTTCCTTAACTGAGGCACTTGGACCACCTCACTTAATACTTGAGCCCAAGTTTATGCATCTATGCAACTAGTAAGACTTATATAATAATATTGGGGAAGTTAAAAGTAAGTTTAGCACACATCCTGGCACATAGCAGTTGTTGAATAGACACTATCCCTTGTGATTTCCCTTTTCTGTTCATTTTTAAGCTCTTTAAAATTTTACTCCCTTTCACTACCTCATTTCATCCACCATTCATTTACTTTTTTTTTTTTTTTTTTTTTTTTTTTTGGTATTTTTGAGACAAGGTCTCGCTATGCAGTTCAGGCTGGCCTTGAACTCACTTTGTAGCCCAGGTTGGCCTTGAACTCACAATGATCCTCCTGCCTCAGCCTCCTGAGTGCTGGGATTACAGGCATGCTCCACCACACCCAGTGATCATTTACTTTTTATATACTATCTGACACATCCATGAGAATATAGGTAGCATAGGTTTATGTTACAAGATGTAATAATAATAACAATACACTTGTGAACCCTTTACCATCTTAATAATGACATTATTGATATTTCTGTCTTTTGGGCTTGATGCCCTTATATATGCTGTTATTTCCTGGAAAGTACTCCATTTATCACTACAGGATCCTCTCAGTTCTCTCACATCCACACTAAACACTGTGTCCTCTTTGACATTTTCCTTGGTGGTTGTTATGGTTGATACATTGTGTCAACTTGGGGAGTCTAGAAGTTTGGCTAAGTGACTTAGCAGGAAGCCAGAGTGCTTACTTTGTATACGTCCTGAGCCTGTGGAAGAGGAGGGCATGGAGATTATGTGAGAGCTACACGCCCCTTAGGTGGGGGTAGCCTGTTTACAAAGTAAGGCAGGGAAAAAGAAGCTGCTTGCGTCATTGCTCCTTTCTGCTCTGGCTGCTTTGCTGTTCGGCTGCCATTCCCCGCTTTGCTCTTGTTGCTTTGCTACCTTCTGCCTCAAAGCCAGCCCAGTACGGGCTGAAACCTCCACATACTGTAAGCTAAATAAACCTTTCCTTCCTTCATTTTGGGCATTGGGTATTTTGTCTCAGCAACGAGAGAAAAGTAACCAAGACAGTGGTCAGGGTACATCTTGGCTCTTAGTTCTCTGGACCTTTACAAGAATTATTTTGTAACATAGCTTTCTGCTTTGCAATATAATTAACTGTGTACACGTATCTTCTATGGAATTGTATGGAAGTCTTGGTCACAGACATTGTATCATTTATTTTTGTTCCTTGAACATACTAATTTCTCCATAAATATTTGTTAATAGAAAAAACCCTTACAAAAGAGTTTCTAAATCTCATGTGGAGGACTTTGTGTCAGTGAATCTTTACTGTCAAGTTCACTGGATTAAGAGATCCCTGGAGAGATGATTTGATTGTGAAAGTGCTAACCTCTCCAATGAGTTAACCTGTTGATGACTTAAAAGCTTTGTAGACTGTTAGGAAGTGGGGTGTGGCTGAACGAAGTGGGGTTTTACAAGGACACACTCCACTTGTTGACTGCATATGTTCTCCGATGCCTTCCTCTTTGGTTCTTTCCAACTTGCCCTTCTTTATGTGTGCCAAGAATTGAACACATCTTCTGCTATGATATTTCTGCACTGGAGTAGTTGACCATGGACTGAAACCTCCAAAACTGTGAGCTACAAGAAACCTTTCTTTTAAAATTTATGGGTCTCAGATATGTCATCCCAGAGAAAAGAAAACTGACCATTATGGACATCATACTACAATGCATCTAAACTATAAGTAGAAATCAGGTTCTAACACAGAGAACGTAACAGGAAGCAGCTAATGGACTGGCGTTATTTTAATATTAGTGCATATAGCTGTTTCTAAAGAGACATTGAAAGTTAAGTTCTCTTATTTCCTGCCCAAGGTCCTGCTGCTATCATCCACACCTCCAAATTTTACATCCATCATGTTCTTTAGAAGAGATTCATATTCCTACCATTAGCACCATCCAGAAGTTCAAGAATTGCTACAGAAAGGAACAACAACCTATTTTCATATTCAATAAAGACTAATCTAACATCAACAGACACCAACACAACCAGGGATGTGCCTGTCTCCACAAAACAGGCTTACACAAGAGAGAAAGAGGGTAATATTTGGTGAGAGAGGAAATTTTAAAGGCTTTAAATTGATTTTATCAGGAAGACACTGAAAATATCAACACTTATTTGATTGGCACAGGAGAGGGTGTCTGCCCTGAATTTTACTTTTGGATAAGAGCCAAAAATGGAAGAATGGGGTAACTTTCAGTAAATTATGATCTGATTAAACTGTGGCCCACTTAACAAGAGGGTTTCTTACCTCAGAAATTTTATAAAAGCTATTAATTTTGTCATCTGTAAGTTTTATGAAGCTCAGGTAATGTCTTTCAGGAATCTAAGAAACCGAGAAGTATGTAAATAAACAATAGAATCCAGTAAAAATGAAATAAGTTATGTTATAATTTTAATTATAATTTGTGTTAAGATTTTACGACTTCCATATAATTCTTACTGCATTAAAAGTTTCACTTAGAGCCAGACATAGTGGCTTACATCTATAATTTCAGCACTCTAGGAGGCTGAGGCAGGAGGGAGGATCACTAGTTAGTACCCAACTGGGACAATTTAGAGACTTAGCAAGTCTCTGTCTCAAAATAAAGCATAAAAAGGCTGAGGGTGAAACTCAGTGCAAAAGTCTGGAGTTCAATCTCCAGCACTGCCAAATAATAATAATAAAAATAAATAATAATAATAATAGTCATAGTAATAATAATAAATTCACTTTGTCATGTTCCTGCCACAGTAGGATAACCCACCCTGGATAAACCCTCTTTCTGTAATCATCCAGTGTGCTGGAAAAAATATTTTCAGGAATTGAACAACTGGGAGTGAGTCACAAGGGAATAAAAAGGCATGAAGTGAGCCTCATAATCCCCAGCTTTATTCTAGTATAACTGTCCAGTTAATAGAACAGAGAGGTACACTGGAGCACAGCATGGTAGTTCTGAGCTGAGGGGGCCCAGATTAGGTCTTGGGCCAGACAAACAAGTGGCTAGACTCAGTGTGGTGCGAATTACTGCAGGTAAGGACACAATGCAGGGAGGTCCAGCAAACCATGCCAAAGTCCTATCATTGAGGGCTGGGCTGCACATAAGCGAGGCAAGACCATGCAAATCTTATAGAAAGTGTCTACTGTTGAGTTGGGGAAAGAGAGAGACTCAAAACTTAATGGTTCTAAGGGAAAAGTAGTGCTATGGAGCATCAGAGTTCTGGCCTTGCCAGCATAGCTGTATCTCACTAATACTTCCTCAACACCTCTGGCATTGGGCACAGAAAGGAACAGGAAGAGCACCCCGTGGATATAGGAAGTTTGACATACAGGAAGTCCTATTTCTCCAAAAAGCTTACAAAGACTTCAGAAAGAGCTATAATGGGCTGGGCATAGTGCTTGGGAGGCTAAAGCAAGATGAGCACAAGTTTGACTGCAGTGAGGGAAACAGACGGTCTCAAAAGATTTTAAAGTGTCTAGGAATGTAGCCTTAGTGGTAGAGAGCTGGCCTAGAGTGTGTGAGGCTGTGTGTTCAATCTCTGACCCTGGAAAAATAACCACAGCAAACCAAAAGAGGAAGGATATGGAGATTGTATCTCACCAAATGAGAAACATTTGAGAAGCACTCTTTTTTGTGCTAAAAACAGGAACAAACAAACAAAAAACAAAGATAACAAACATTTTCAAAGTGCTAAGAAATTGAACTGTAAACCAAGGGTCCAAATTCTTCCCAGGAAGAAAACACAATCCATAATCTGTTTTATACATACTTATTTATGGCATGAGACCTAAAAGCAAAGAAAATGTGGTCCATAGTTACGAAGAAACAAACCTGTCAGCAAAAATTCTTATCTTTGTCTCTTTCTTTTTTTTGTACCTGGAATCAAACTCAGGACCTTACGCTTGACAGGCGCTTATGCCATTGAGGTATATCCCCAGCCCTTATCTTTGTTTCTTTACAGAAGAAGTATTTTTCTTTCTGGCTTATTTCAGGAGATTTCCTTAATTTTTGATTTCTGTAATTTAAAAGTGATATGTCTAGTGTAGTTTTTTGTTTGTTTGTTTGACATTTGTTCTGCTTGGTGTTGTCTATTCTGCTTGGTGTTGTTTTGGTGTTTGGTATTAATTTCGGAAAATTCTCAGTCATAATTGTTTCAAATATTCTTTTCTTTTTCTTTTGATTTATTTATGGAGAGTTACACCTTTTGTAATTGCTTCACAGTTGGTGGATATTCTGTTTTGTTTGCTTTCAGTTTTGGAGGTTTCTGTTAATAAATCCACAAGCTCAGAGATTCTTTCCTCAGCTATGTCTAGTCTCTAATAAGCTTATCAAAGGAATTCTTCATTTCTGCTATAATGTTTTTGATTTCTAGTATTTTGTTTTATTTTATATCAAGATTTTTATCTTTATGTTTACATCATTTCTCTGCTCTTGCATCTTGTGTACTTCATTTATTAGAGCTCTTGGTATATTAATTATACTTGTTAATTCCTGGTCTGGTATCAGATTCCAACATTTCTGCCATACCTTATTCTGATGTTTGCTCTATGGCTTCAGATTGTGCTTTTCATCTTCTGGTATGTACGATGTCTTAGTGACAGTCTCATTGCTGGGACAAAATACCCGATAGCCACAAGTGAAAAGAGGAAATGTTCATTTAGCTCACTGTTTGTAGTGGTTTCAGTCCATAGTCAGCTGACTCTGTGGCAGGGTGGTATGGCAGAGAAGACTCAGTTCACAGCATGGCAGGCAGGAGGCAGTGAGCAACAAGATGTCCTTTCCATTTTTATTCCATTCAGATTATAAACCCATTTGTTGGTGTCACCCACACCTAGGGTAGGTCTTCCCATTATCCATACCCAGAATAATGCTAGACCAATCAGTGGACTAATTCAGTTATCACATCCCTAATCCAGTATCACATACCTTTGATCTAGTCACTTTCTAAAAGCCCCATCTATGAGCACGTGAGACTTTGGGGGAACATCTAGATATAGGCCCTAACATATACCTTGTCACTTTTTTTGATAGCCAGACATGATGTGCTAAGTAAAATGGTTGTAAATAGGCCTTTAATAGTGAGATGGTAGTGTGTGCATGTAGGAGAAACATTTCATAGTCCTATGAGTAATTCTCATTCCAAGTGATCCTAAGCCTCTGGCCTATGCACCTTCATGAGTGTGTATGTTTTTTTTTTTTTAACTCCCACCTCCTGGGTGACACAGAATGGTTAGAACAGGCTGGCGCTAGCTCTTTCCTTTCCCAAGTCAGGCTGTAGCGAACTAGTTTCTTTTGAGGTTAGCCCTTGTTAAATTCAGAGTGCTATAGTTTATTTCAGAACATTTCCTTTTCCTTCCCTTTGTCAGAAGTATTAAGATACCCACCACCCCAATATTTACTGTGGATACCAGGTCAAGTTCCTGAAGATAAAACACTTGAAAATGTGAGAGGCTCCCCCTGACTTTGTCCCCTGGAGTTTTTACACTGCTGATTGTCCACACTGAGCACCCAGCAATTCATTAATTATAGTTTCCATTTTCTTATAATGACACTGGTCACTGCAGGGCTTTCTGCTCAAGAATATCTGCTTTGGTGAGCTATGCCTCACAAATTTCCCTATCCCTTTCTGCAGGAATGCAGGCAGTGTTTGCTGTGTGTCCTCATCTCATCAGCAGATCCAAGAAGAACTTTTAATTGTATGCTGGCTGCCAAGCTTCTTACATGGAGAACCAGAAAATAGAAGGCCCACACGCCTGTTCAGAGCACTGACAAAAGAAAATTTTAAGGCCGAATTCTATATGAAGTGAAAATGTCCTTATGCGTAAGTTTTAAATAAAATAAAAAATTTCAGACCAACAATAACTGAGAAGATGTAACTAACAGATTTGCTATGCAAGGAAGTATTCAGAGGTGTTATTTAGAGCAAAATGATAACACACGGCAAAAGGAAATGTTTAAAAATGTTATAGGCAGCTGAGTTAGATAGAAATATCATAGGCAGTCAGACAGGACCAGGCCCTTGAAAGAACCAACATGGGAGACAAGACAAGATACATATTTGCTGTGGGCCAGGCCTCAAGGCAAAAGACTAAACAAATACACCCACATATCTCCCTAGGTGTAGAGTCCCTGACCCAACCCCTTACAGGAAAAGCCCATGTTCTATATTTATGCCTGCCTGCTACATGACTCACTTCCGCATTTGATCTCAATTTAATCAATTTTACCTGAAGAATTCTTATTGGCTGACCATAGTTTTGTCCATTTTTCACTTACCTTGGACCCCCCTCACCTCGTGGTTTTGCTCTATAAAAGTCCCTAGAAAAGACAGAGTCTTGGGCAACCCACTCGGGCCTCCTTTTCTCCTTCTCTTGGGCAGAAGCTTTCTTTCCCTCAATAAATATATTCTGCTCTTAACCTCCGCTGTTCCTAAAATTCATTCTTCAATTTTAGAGAACACAAACTCATCCTAGATATCATTCAGGTTGGGAGCTTTTATTTTCCTGTATCAAAAGGAAAGGAAGAATGCAAAAAATGGTAAGTGGATAAAAGAAAAAGAAAATAATTTTTTATTCTTACAATTATTTAAAAGGCCACCGATGGTTTAAAGCAAGAGTGACAAAATACAAATATTTTGTATATTTACAGTATATGATGTATACTGTATTTTTGTATATTTTGTATATTTACAGTATATGATGAAGTGAAATGCATGCAATAACACACAAAGGATGGAAAACAAACAATCGCAGTGTGGTGCTTGTGATTAATGATTTTATAGAGTGAACAGCAGGAAGTGGAAAGAGTCCAGCACAAATAAGAGGCAAAAATAATGTGGAAAGTATGAGGAGATAGGTAAAAATTCTGAAGTATGAAGTTTAAATTAACTGAAAATAGATTCTGAAAAGTTATAAAGGCATATTGTCAGCATTAGAGAAATCTCTAAAAATAGCAAAAAGATTGCCAGTAGAGGAAATGAAGCAGGGCAATAAAAATTTAATGAATAAATAAAAAGAAGTTAAGAAAAGAAAAATAAAAACAAAATGAAAGACCATAAGAGACAAGTGAAAATAATAGACTTATGCCAGTCAAGCCTATAATCACATTTACTGCAGATGTAAGAAAGAACACAAACCTTCATCTCCATATGGTGATACAAAGGATGAATGCTGATTCTGACACGGTGAACTATGCTGGAAGTTTCCACTGACTCATGCAGAGCTGAGGTAAGGTTTCTTCTTAGGGAAATTTCTCCTAAAATGAAGAGAAGCCTCTGATTATAAAGCAGTGATCTGAGGAATTTGGTGATCATATGTGCAAGGTGGATGCCACACAATCAATTTTCAGTGAATGATAACTATCACTTATTTTGATGTTTGATAGAATGAGAAAATGCTAAAAATGTTTTTATAAGCTTTTTTTGTTTGAGTAATGCTTTATCTAAAAGTGTAAGCTCTTGAATGATCTAAGGAAAATTGAAATGATGGCCTTTTATGTTCATCTGATGTCTTCAATGAAATTAAATGTCATCATAATGGACCAAAATTATTATGTTTGTTTTCTGTGGCTAGATTTTTGCTTAACTTTCCATCTCTAAATGCATTTGAAGACTTCATGGAATCTGATAACAAGCTACTTCATTACCCTATTAATTATACTGACAGTGGTTTCCATCCAACTTTTGTTTTGTTTTGAGGCAGGGTTTTGCTATGTATTTCAGGCTGCCTTGAACTCCCTATATGGCCCAGGCTGGCTTTGAACTTGCAGTGATCCTTCTGCCTCAGCCTCCCAGAGTTCTGGGATTGCAGGCGTGTGCCACCACGTCCAACTGGATTTAACTTTTAAGAACAGATTAGCTGTCTTTTTTATTTAAGTGGGAGAAAGTATTTATGATATTTAGAAGTTTCATGTGACTACATAGGCCTAGTTTTAGCAAGGTCTTTACAAAGTTTTCACAAACCTCAACGTGATTTATATGGGTGATTTCAAGAATTGCAATCTTACGTGTAAAGCAAAGAATTGTAGGAGCCTGATTGTGAACCAGTAAAGGATTGAGTGTCATGGAAATGCTGCACTGATACATTTCTATAGCCAGCAAGCTTTGTGATTAAGGAAGATATTCAATATGGATAGAAAATATTATGCAAATTTTGAATTAACTACACTTAGAAAATTTACATAGCGTCAATTACTTAATAGTAAAGGAAAACCCCATTGAAAGAAAGTAAACTAATCTCAGGTGTGGAACATTGTCTGTATGGGAGGATTGTCTCTTGAAGGGCCAAGTTTGGAAAGTAACAACGGATGAGAAATATGACTATAATATAAAAATAGTTAGAAAGCATTTCCCACTGATTACATACTTACAAAATGCTCAGTGCTACTAGGTGCTTTACATATTTGAGTTTTATTTAATGTTCACCAAACAAAACTAAAATATCTTATAGATTGATTCTCAGAATTTTTTCCATTTTGCTAGAAGGAAAAATGATGTCAACCCTGGAGGTAGACTTGCCTGGTAGAGCCTGAGGTACAAGAATAATCTCATAATGACATTTGGGATAGAGAAAAATAAATGCCATGCAATAGTAGTGATAACTTTATGAAATTGTTATCTTGAAGGTTGGTATTGGAAGGGACTTTAAATTAATTTAAAATCCCTTAGCATAACATTTAAATGAACTATCAATAGATACCAAACCAACTTGTGTATGCTTAACTTCTAAGATTGTGTGAAAGGACATCTGTGCGTGGCACACCATTTAAGATTGGCAACAAAATTTGGGTTGGATAGAATATGAGCCTATTCTTAAAGCATAGTTTATCTGTATCATTTGTTAAAGTTTTTCATTGATTAAAATTATTTGACTATATTTTCTTTCTTAGCCTTATCTTTGGAAAAATATAACTATTAGCAAACATTAATTGTACAAAATAATGCATTTCATTGGGATATGAACTTTGATCTAATCTACCCTGGTTATTACCTTCTCTTATCTCCTTTTTCCCACCCTCTCTTTCCTTTCCCTTTCCTAATAGTCTCCCTTCTACTTTCATGACATCTTTTTTTTTCTGGATTCCACATATAAGCGCATGCATGGTATTCTTGACTTTCTGGCTTATTTGACTTAAAATGATGATGTCCAGCTCTATCCATTTTCATGTAAACAACATGATTTTGTTCTTTTTTTATGGCTGAGTAATACTCCATTGTACTTCTACAGAACTAGAGGACCATGGGAGAAACAGGAGGATTTATTAGGTATACCCCTGGCTCAGCAGACTTGTGTCCAAGTAGCTGAGGGCTGCACAAAGGAAGGACTGTCAAAAGGGTTGACCTTTGGCATGGAACTTGTGGGAAGGCAGGAGAAAAAAGTTTGTCAAGCTGTGACAGTTTTGTAGCATATCTTGATGGCCTTCCTCAGGCATAACAGGATGTTATAGAAACAATAGGTTATAAAATTTTACCCACAGGAACAAAAGTTACTGCTTTTATCTGTGTTAGAACAAAGAACAATAGCTGTAGGGAAAGGGAATTTTAGGAAAACTGACTTTTTCTTTTTAAATCATGCTTCAGTATTTACTTTTTGAGTATAACACTTTTTGTTTATTGTTTTTAGTGCTAGGGATTAAATTTAGGGCCTCATGCAAACTAAGCATGCAGTCTGTCACTGAGCTACAACTCTAGCCCCATTACGTTTCCTTAAACACCTTAATTACTAACCAATAAAAGTTTTGAAATTTATTATTATAACATCTTATAAAATATACAACTACTTAAATGGCAGTAAAATGGAGAAACTGTACCCCAATCTACCACTCCAATATAGGCAACCTAATATTTTATTGTATTTTCTTCCCTAAGCTGTCTTCATTAAATATATGTACATTAATACATGTATATTTCAGATACATATAGTTTACTTTTCAATTACTTTCTTTAACAAACAGTTCTTTATGATATTTTATTATTTAAAAAATCATTTGCTATATAATATTTTACTAAAAATTGAAATATAATTTCTCACTATTGGACATCCTGATTGCCTTAATTTGTATATAACTGTAAATAATGCCATAAAGAATGTGCTGATGTATACAGATTTGTATGTTCTATACTATTTATTTAGTATAAATACTTAGCAGTAGAGAAATTGTAGGATGTTGTACCAGTTTTTACCACCAACAAAATGTGTGTGTATTTGTTTTAGTACACATTTACTTTTATCTTTTAATTTAACATTAGGCCTATTAGCATCTACAGATGCCTCATTCTTCTATAAAGTTTTTATGAGTTTTTCATTTATTGTTGCAAATATCTTTGTTCATAATTCAGCTACTAATACTTTGCAAGGTATAATGTAATTCTTACTGCATGTTGTGAGTATGGTAAACCATCAACTCAAGAATACAAAAAGATTACATTTAAAATTTTGATTTTTTTCTAAAGTAGAACTTCACATTCCTCTCTTTCTGCTTGACTGTAGAAATTCACTACTAACTCAAAGTAAACTTGGATTTTGACCCCTCTTATCCTTGTCCAGTAAATTCTGGTGTGAGTTTAGTCTACTCTGTTCTCTAAGGTTGTATTGCTAGAACCCTGTTGAATCCTCTCAGCCTAGGATATGATGCCATCATTTTAAAGGCCTCCTTTCTCCTTATCATCATGGATCTGGGAGTCCTTGTACTTTGAGTCTTGCCTTCTCTGTTGCTCTCCCTCTTAATTTAAATCCCATTTCCCTTTACTCACATCTCTCACGCATTTCTAGGGTTAGTCACCAGTGTCTCACTATTTTACTTCCAAATGAATTTCTCATTATTTTCATCCAAGGAATTTACCTTTCCCAAAGCAGGGAAAACATCTAATGTAGTACATAATCTTTCCCAATCTTCACAAAGCCTAGAAATGTGGGAAACCCATATATAATATCATTAGGAACATTTTTAACCTTCAACCATATCTATGTTTCAAGACATGTATGTGCTCTGTGTTATATACAAGACTTTCACTTTTGAAATTTGAAAGTTAAGCATCAACTCCCTTTGTTCTCTATATTAGATTGGGATTTCTCCCTTAAGTTACCATGGTGAAATGCTCTAATATTCTGGGGAATGAAAGGTGGATTGTGGAGAATACACAGATGAATAGTTAGCATTATTATTCTAGTAACCTCCTTCACTCTTTAACATGTTCTTGAGAAATGACCAGTAAGATAATTTTAAACATTCCTATTCAGATGAACAAAGGAACAGAAGCTATATCTGAGGTATTGATGAAGAATTGATAGGCAATTTGTTTTAGTTCTTGCATCAAAACTGTCATCAATCTTTTACAAATATGATTTCAGTGCTTTTATTTCTTTAGTGACTAAGGATAGCATCTGGCACCTAATAAATGATCAATAAACACTTGATACAGAAATAAATAATAGTAATGCCATTGGTGGGCACTATCAGACCACCAAGGTCCTCTGGGCAGAGGGAAATCTAAAGTCTATCTGCAGGCATGATTTATATAAACATGACATAGCAGAGATTCATATCTTCAAGAGACATAATCATGATCATGAAAGCTATGGAAATAGGTCAAACCAGAGAGATGGCATTAAAAATATGAGAGTGACCAGAGGGTAGAGTGCAGCTCTGTCTGCTTTGAGGTGATAATATGTAACCCTTTTACTGCATTGAGCACAACTTACAGAGGTCATGTAAGATCTGACCTAATCTATTACATTATCTGAAACACTGTGTGCTATACTTGGATTCATTGCATAGCGTTTATTCTCCCAAATTTCCCACCTCCTTTGTGCTATGCCCTTGTAATTTATCTGACAATGAAGAATAATGAAGCAAGAGTTATGTAAATCTATAATTGCTCATAAATTCAGTAAACTCTGGAGCAAATGTAAAGAAACTGCTTTGAGAAGTGGAAAATAACATCTTTGAATTCTTTGAAGCTTGAACTTTTTCAAGGCATATAAAACATTCAGTATTCTTTTTCCTTTAATAAGTAGGTGGAAGTCATTTTCATTCCATATGTCAATTGTTACATATAGAAGGCTGTGGGGAGGAGAATTATTTGTAGTTAGAAAAGTGTGTTAGATTTAATGCTAATATTTGTTAACTATTCCTTTCCCAGCTTTGTTCATTAATTTATTTATTAGGGTTTACTTAGGAAGCTTCTATTTTATGGAAGTTTTACAAGCTTTGGTTTAGCCTTTTGCTATACATCCACTAACTTTCAAAGTTAAGGTTCATAAAAAATATTTAAGTTTATAATTTATGACTCTCTCCTGTCCATCAATTCTTCTCTACATAATTATGAGCGTACTTTGACTTTAGCACTGAAAAACCAGTATGGCCCAATCTGATATATTTTATTCCTAAATTATAAAATACTTGGGAATTTATTTTGTGAAGTAGTTTTCTTAAACATTCATTAAATTGTATTTACATTAAACACACATTTCTTTTGTTTTGTGTAAACAGAATAGTTCTAATTAAAATAAATTTAAGATCTTATTAAAAATATATAATTTTAAGGAGTTTTAATCAGTTTTATAAATTGGAAAGTGTATAAATGAACTTGTTCCATCGTTTGTTTTTATTTAGTATGTCAAGAAAATATACTTGATATAATGTAGAGGTTCTACTCAAGCAAGAAAGCAGTCCACTTCCAAGAAAAGTGGAAAATTGCTAGAGAAAACTATTGCTAGTAGAGAAAACTATTGTCAGGAGAATACATAAGTAAGAAGGAAACAGAGAGAGAAAGATGAAAAAGAAAACAAGCAAGTCAGGCTAAGTGGTATTTTCAGTGGATCACTAGGCACATTTTTATCCTGACTTCAGAAATAACCTCTATATAATTTACAATTAACTTCTCAAGTAAACTTCAAGTGAATATATTTAAATTCAAAACTAAAAAAAAATTCTGCAAACCAAAATTAAGTTCAGGCTTCATCTCCTGTATTCATTGAAGTAGACTGCAGTTGAAAAATCCATTTAAAATAAGACTGCTTAATTTTATCAGTATAGACACCACTTTAATGCTATCTGTATTGATGAAAACATTCTGATGTAATAGCCGTTATGATTCTGATCAAATTACCTACTTCTGTGTAATTCCACGTGGCCATAAATTTGTATGCTGCAGTTAGAATCCAACAATAAAATATCTTTTCAGAGCTATGCTTCTGCCTGTGATCCTTTCTCATGATGATATATTTTCTTCTTTGTGTGGTATTAGGGATTGAATTTAAGGCTTTCTGCATGGTAGGCAAAAGTTGTTCTAATGTGCTCCACTCCCAGTCCTCTTTTTTGTGATTTTGATATCTGTGTATTGCAGGGAAAGATTTGGAGTTTGAGAGAGATATTTAGACTTTAGCTTCTGAATTCTTGATTATTGATACAGTCCCTATGGCCTATTTTTCATCTCTGGTTTAGAAAACTCTTATCTGGTTTTGGCACTGGCCTTTCATCCTCCTTGGTTAATTTAATTTTAATAATATCTGTGATCTGTCTTCTTCAGTGAGGGAACTTGTCATCTGTTGGAAGTACTCTTCTCTGCTTCTGATCTTCAGTAATTGATGTACTTGAAATATTTTTTTGTAATATTTTCTATGCATTATTTACTCATCTATTTTTTCTGTTATTATAATTTTATGTCAATTTTTTATTATTAATGAATATTAAATAATGTAATATTTTCTATTACCTTTTGTACCAGATCTCTTACATATGCCTGGCCATTTGTTCATTTCATTTAAAATTTTAAGGGGCTGGGGATTTAGCTCAGTGGCACAGCGCCTGCCTCTCAAGTGCGATGTCATGAGTTCGATTCCCAGTACTGGGAAAAAAAAAAACAAAAGAAAAAAAAATTTAGAAACACTTATTTTTTAAATACAGTAATAAAAGCAAGTAACAAGGTAACCATACACTTGAGAAACATGGTTTTGATCCATATTTATTATTTTCTATTTACTAAAAGAACATAGAAATGTTAAAAACAACAACGTTGCATATTATCATACACATATTTATCAGTAGAGATGCCTGAGACAGGAAAACCCCTTGTTCTGTCATCTCTGTCTCAGTCAGCTCCAGCTCTGTCTCTCTCTGACACAAATACTTCTTCCTTTTGAAAAGTGTAACCGTGTTTTCTTGGGCCTGAAGCCCTCAGAACTTTTCCTTTCTGCTTTGATGAATGGTTTGCCATGAATGTGATGGGAATATTCTCAAGGTTAGGGTGGAGGTTTGAGGGTGCCTTGGTTTACATCTTCATACTGTCAAATCATTTTTATGACAGGCAGGCTAGTCCTAAATTTCATTCTCATTAATTTGTTTTAGTTAATTTATTTATTAGATACCTCCTATGAGCCCAAATATGCAAGTTCCTGGAGACACAATGAGGATAGAACCAACCTTTTTCCTTGCTGTGGGCCTGGGAATTTACAGGCTGTCCAGGAAGGGATGTGATCCAAATGATTGAAGGGAACTTCACAGGCAAGAGCTGTCCTGTCTTCTTCACTATTTCCCAGGATGTAGACAGGTTAGACAGCTGAATGATTGCTTTGCAGTAGATGTGTTTTGAATAAATAGAGAGGAAAGAGGGAAAGTGTCTGGTAAAATATATTTGAATAAAAAAAGAAGAGGCAGCACAGAAAAAAAAGAAGGAGGAGGAGGAACAAGAAAGAAAAGAGGGAGAAGACAGGTAGGCCAAAGAGGCTCCTTTTTGCTCGAGGGTTTACAAAAGTCTTCCCTGAGCAAGTGACTTTCAGCTGAGACCTGAAAGTTGACCAGGCGTGGTGGAGAAACGGGTTCCAAATGGGGGGAATACCATCTTCAAAGGCCCTGGAGCTGGAAGGCCTCGACTGAAAGGCAGAGGACATGGTTGGCAGCACAAGTTGGAGAAGATTCTTAACAGGCCATGGAGACTGACAGCAGCCCATGTCAGACCTCACTGGTTGCAAGTGAGAATTTTGTTTTTATACCAACAACCATCAGAATAAAATAAAAACTTCATTTCTTTCAGAAATCCAGTGATCTGGTTACAAGTTAGTGGAATGTAATATATTAGTATTCATTTACTTACTAATTTATTCACATTTACTGAAGAATGTGATGAATATTATACAGGATGAATGCTTCAGCTTATGGAAATTCAGTTGTTAAATAGTTGAAAACAGGGATTCTAATGAAAGACATTAGAACAGACAGTAGGAACTAAATTCTTGTAATAATGCAATTTGCCTTTCAGATTGCCTTAAAATATTCATTAGCGTTGAATAGAAAACCTAAATTCCTCTTCTCACACATATTTTTAAATAACGGTATATAGTACACATAGAGCAACTCATAAGTGTGTTGCAATGATAAGTGTGTTTGTGGAATGCTGCCCATTTTGGAAGAGTACTGCATCTTTCAGATTCCACTTTTTGCTTTACCTCCATTGTAATAGCCCTGATGAAAGCATGATCAGTCCTGCAGGTGACTGCTGCTTTCACAGTCACAGTGGCATAGTAAATCTGCAGGGTCAGGCTGCTACATGCCAGCTGTCCCTGTTCCTGGTACACCTCTCCATCAGCTCCGTCTCTCTCTGCAGGCACTGGATACCTTTCTCTTGCTTTGCTATTCTGCTTTCTTGGACCTTGCTACGTTCTACTCCTGAAGCAGTTACCCATGCATCCTTTTTCTTGTCTTTTCTTTTAATCTGTAGATTCCTGAAGGACCAACTTGCCCAGACCTGTATATCATCATTTAGCTCTGTGATTTATGGCAGATTTAAAAACGTATATAGCCTTTGTTTTGTTATCTGAAAAATAATACAACAAAAATACTTCTGTAGGACATCTGTATACCAACTACTGTGTCTGCTCCTCATGTCTCTGTGTGGTAGATACTGGTATCACTGCCATTTTAAGGATGGGAGAATCTGATGCGCTGGAAAATGAATTAACCCACTCAAGGTTATGTAACCAATAAGTGGTAGATATAAGCAAGGTAGCTGGCACAAGGTCTGGACTCGTAATTGCTCTACTGTTCCTCATCTTTGCTCTTGTGTAGTCATAAGAATCCTTTCTTTTGCTATACTTTTGCAAGAGTTAAGTGAGATGATTTTTGTGAAAAGCTTCATACAGTACCAGGTACAAATCTACTCTCTGTAACTATGATTTATATTTAATTTGCAAATAAATTTAATTTCTCCCACATTCAGAGGAAAATAGGGAATTAATACAGAGTTTTTTTGTATCTGTTGCTCTCATTTTAGAATTTTAATATTAGTACAATTAAATAAATGGAAAGCTATATCCAGTATCATTATGCCATGTTTTGTTTTTCTATGCAGCCCTGTGCTATTTCTACTATTGAAAACTATGTTCTGTGTAAATCTAAGTTTCCCTTTGAGTGGATTACAAGTGGAACTGACTTTTCCAATTACCTACTCAATTGACCTGGGACAAAAAAGGTTAAAGTTCCCACCTAATATATGATCATTAAAGCTTTTCATGTAGCCTTTCAGACAAGGCAGTCTGGGAAACCCCTGAGACAACATCACCGCTGGTGCCAGACTGATAAAACATTTAGCATTTGTCAGTTAGTGGAGGAGACATGTTGATATATTGATTAGATGTAATACCTCTCCTTGGACAGAATGGAAAGAATTAATTTTTAAAAAATCAGATAATACAAGGTAAATTTAAGCTTCAATAAAGACTTCTTTAGAGAATATCAGAGCTTTGAAATATATGCAGATGTGTATGTTTGGGAAACTTGTACTGAACAGTCTTTTACACTATCACTTTGCTAATTTTATGGTTAATAATTTCAGTAAGGATGATTTTCAATGCTTTGTATTAGTTAAGGTACGTAAGAAAAGAAGTTTTCAGAAACAAGTATCATTTACCTAGAAAATCAATGTTTTGGCTGCCTTTTCCATTTTATGACACACCCCTCCTTTTGGCAATTTCCAAAATGCTGCAAAAACAAACAGTGAGTAAATCCAATAATTGTTCTCCAAGATTTTGGTCTTGGTTGAAATCAATCATGTGGGCCATTTATCTCCTCCTTTGCTCTCCCTCCCCCAGCCAGCAGGCTGGTGTGGATGAGTTACTTGAATGGCTTTATCCACATATGTTTCAGTTTGGGGATCCTTAGACATAATTGAGGAAACATTGTTTTTCTTCAAGCACAGATACAAGTATGCTTTAGGAGCTGTGGTCAACACTGACTTAATGTGTAAATTCCGTCTTTTAAGTATTTTACATAGTTAGAACTGTGAATTTATGCATCAGAATTGAGAGAGCAAATATCTTGCACTGTATTTCACAGTTCAGATCAGAATGTTACTACACAGTATTGCAATGCACTGATCCACTTTTATTATACTTAGAAAATTATTTTCTATAGACTTTAGAAAATTATTTTCTACAGACTTTATCCTGCATTATATATATGTGTGTATATATATATATATATATATATATATATATATATATATGAACAAAACCCTTAAAAACATTACCATTCCTAACTTACCCTTTGATATATGTAAACCAAACTACATTTGAATTTTTATTTTCTCTTATGGGAACAAATAGAAATTTGAGTTTTTATTTGTGTCTGAAGCTTCTGACTATCTGATTTCAATATTAATATATAGATGGTACAAACTGAAGCTTAATTCCAACTGTCCAATATAACTATTACTGTTCTCTTTCTGTCTGTCTGTTTCTCTCTGCCTTTTAATCTATTCTCTGTTAGAGAAGAAACTAAGGCATAGAACAATTACAGTTTCTTTGTTTGTTTGTTTGTTATTTTTGGTACATGGGAATTGAACTTAGCATTTTCTGCTTGCCAGACAGGCGCTTGTGCTGCTGAGCTATATCCCCAGCCCTACACTTACAGCAATTAGAAAAGTATTTAAAAATCACATATCTAGACCTGGTAGAGGCAAGATAAAACCCAAGTTTTCTACATTTGATTAATTCTCCATTTCACTGCAAAATAAATATTTAATTACTGTTAATATCATCAGTTGAACTCAAAACTACAAATCATAGTTTTCACCTTGTGTTTTGAAGTCTTCATTTAAAGTGGATATTTGGTATCTTTTCAGTTATAGAAGGTAGAGAGATGTCCATATGTTAATTAGACATAATATTTAATTGTGTAGCAAACTACATGATTATTTCCTTTCATTTTGAATGGCAAAATCTCTTTTTATGACCTTAGTTAGAGGGCTTGAAAGAAGGACAACATATTTTGGATTATTTTCAAATTTTCTTAAACTTTGCAGATCTCAGGGTATTACATACTATATTGCTGTGAAATATCTTCTGATGGACAGTCACATAATATGTACGTGTTAATGTTAGTTTTGTATCCATATGTTAACATCAGAAAGCACAGATACCCAGAGGCACTGCCTATATGCTAGAGGAGCAGTGAGTCACGAATCTTCCTAACTCTGATCTCATCTGGACTTGTCTTATCGTAAACCAGTGGGGAGCAGAGATTATGAGGCCCTTCCCACATGCATTCAGACACACAGGCCTGCTTTCTCTGCATTGCTAATGCCCAGATAAGCACTGCTGGTGGAAGCTCGGGGCTTTACTGTGCTTTCTGGTGAAAAACACTGTAACATGTTATTTCCAACACCTACTTCTAGTGACCTCAAGTTATTCAGCTTTTGGTTATGAACCAGTTGTTGCTGGTGGACTTAAGACTTGGCGTAGATCCTGGGTCACTTTACATTTTTATTCTAGTAAGAATTTTTAATTTTAATATTCTAATTAGAACAGATAAAAAGAATCTGTGGCCGGCTCACACAACTCAGGATTTTATTTTCAACGCCCAATGGTCCAAATTCCCAGTTATTTCAGGATTAGGCATTGATACCAAGCATCAGACTTGGAGATTGTTGCCCAGAAATGTGAAATTGTTTAGTTTTTATAAACTATCCTGATATAGTTTTACTGTACATGTTTACAATGCTTTTCTGTTGGCAATTGGAGGAAACACTGGAGCTTAGTATGAACTCATGCACTAGTTTTATAGGATGTTAGACAAAATGATTTTTTATTGAGGAAGGGTCAAACAAGTTGTGTTTTTTGTTGTGTCACACTATACAATATAAGGACCATGTTATAAAAATTCAGGGCTCCCACAAGAAGGTAAAGGCTAAGAATGGTGATTTAAGACTACATTATCCTGTTTCTAATTCTTTCTCTTTCTTCCTGCGGAAATGTAATTGCAGAAGCTGAGAGAAGGGATTGGAGTGTGGGCTTCCATATCTGTCTTGGAGAGAGTCGTAAAGTCTGTTTTATGAGTCTCTCTCTAGCTTCGTTCTACTTTTCCAAATTAAAGGAGACAGTATGACAATCTTACCAATCTCTGCTCTTACATCTTAATTTGCAAACTCAGCAGCAATATCAGTACTTGGCTTAAGCGACTCAGAGAAAACAGTATTGAACTTAATGACTTAGCCATGGAAATTCAGTACAATATCATCCGAATTGAAATCAAAGCCATTTATTTCAAAACAAGAAAATTACAAAACGACTTTTTTTTTTAATGACTACTTTTTAGAGTGGGTGCATTCAGCGTCATCTCAGTTTTATGAAAGAACATTGCAAGATGTTGACAATGGACAGAACTGGGTGAAAGGAACTTTGAAAGTATACATCAATTTACTTTAGACAACATTTTACTTAGAGAATGATCATAAAGATAGTACCAAGTTTTCTTAATATTTTTGCTGTGATAAAATTGTGATGTGACAACATAAAGCCTGGTAGGAAATTGGAAATGCATTATTTCTGCTTACAATTTAAGAGAAAGGTTTGGGGATGTGGGGTTTTACCCATTTCTATAATTTTAAGAATTAAGATATTTTTATTTCTTTGCATATGCCATGCAAAGGGATTATATAAATATGTCTGAAGAATTTTCACCAAGTGTAGTTGGAAAGAATGGGACCTTCACAAATAAAGTCCCCCTTACCTTCACAGGCTTTGTCAGAGAACTGAGACTAAATCTCTACCAACAGTGTCCCTTGATTATGGCTTCAAAGGACCACCCACTTCTGGCTGTGAGAGGCTAATTCTGTCTCCCTGTCAGGCCCACTTTAGACTTTACAAAAACAAGCATTTCATCTAAACCTTCTCTAACTAGACAGCATTCATTAGGAAGAATAAGTCTAACATTTGGAACAGACACAAGATTAAACTTTGATACTATTTAGGGAGAAAGATCAGAATTTATGGTTTATCTCACTGCAAACCCTTCAGTGAAGGACAAAATGTGTGTGAGCTTTAACTACAATGATTCTATGGTTAATGAGATGCCATTGATCATCTGGAGAGAAAAGTAATATCCTTTGACGTATAAATCTTTGTGCAGTTGTTGTGGAATCTAAATCTATTCCTTTGCTGTAGTGAAACATTACTAACAAAAACCAAAAATATATTAACCTGTAAAAAGAGATGAAATTTATTGCACAACTTTGCAAATCACAGTTAATTGAGTCACAAATGAAACTTCAAATAAAGGAAATAATGTGGTAATTGGGCCCTCATCTTATATAATACACTTGTTGGCATACATTATGGGCTCGCTATCTTTTAAGAGTATTAAATCACTGTACGAGAACATTGCCAAAAAACTCTTCATTTCCTTTTAGTGACTTCTTATTGCCCTTAGTGGAAGTTTAATAGAAAAGGAAGGACATGATGCAGTTTTAATGGCAGGAAACCCACGGCCTTCCAGATGAATAAATTCCATCACTTGCTGCCACAAAGTGTGCTAATTATTTCCTTTGATAAATTAAAAGCTGTAAAAGTCCAAAGCATATAAGCATGTGGTTTACAGTTATAATCTACCTGGTCTGCATTATTGAAAGTTTATATGAACCTCATTATTTAATGAGCATTACTTTTTAAATTCTAACAAATTGTCTAGAACTGGCATGTTAAACTTTTACTGATGTGATGAATGATTAAATAAACCAGTTTTTGTGCTGATAATTTAGGATGCTAAAATCAAATATTCATCTATTCCCATGACACTAAACTTTGAGGATGAAGATAACTTATGTTTGTGAAATGATGAAACAAAATCTAGAGCCATTATCTCCAAAATGTGTAGAAGAATCAGAACTGTGTATTTGATTTTTTGTATTATTTTAAATACAAATGAAGTAATTTAGGAATGAAATATAATAATTCAATCACTGAACTAAATTTATTATGTGACTGTATGTTCCGTAGGAATTAATTTATTAATTCCACAAATATTTATTTAATGTACTTTATGTACTTTGAAGGTACAATAGTAGTTAAAACAGACTCCATCTTTATCTCAGTAGAGCTTGCACATAGTGGCTAAGCCATTAATCTAGTGATTTTATAATTATAAACCTGGGAATGTGATAGGAGGTTTCTAGTTTGAAGAAAGCTTACCAACTAGTATAGTAGAACTTTCCTGGTCATAGAGGTTCAATTTCTCCACTGTGGGCCCAAGAAGCCCAAGAGGCAGAGCATGGTGGCTGAAGGACATGGCGGAGGACAGCCGCTTACCTCATGGCAGCCAGGAAACACTGAGGGAAGGAAAGAGCCAGAGAAGAAGGCTGGAGTAGGGGAGGACCTGATACACTTTTCAAGGATACACTCCCTGGTCACCTGCTTCTTCCAGCTGGGCCTCACCTTCTAATAGCTCATCCAGTTATGCCCTCATTAAGGAATTAATCCATTTATGGAATTAGTGTCCTAATGACTCAGTCTCCTCCTGAGTCCCCATCTGTGACCATTGTTGTGTTGAGTATTAAGCCTTTACATATGCGTCTTTGGAATCCACTTCATACTTAAACTATAACAACTGCACTCAGGGCCTGTGTGCACTCCTTTCTTCATGATAAATGAGCCAACTTCACAACTTTAATTTTGCATAATTTCTAATAGTTTTCAAGTTCTAAGTAGCTTGCCAACCAAGTCAAATAAAATACCTTGTTATAGTCACCTTCTTATGGATTTCATCTTTTTTTAATTCAGTAGTGGTATCTCTTGTACTCTTAACTACTTATTCTAAGTCTAGCATGGCAAAAATGAAAAAGATACTTACTGTGATTAATTTATCAGACATGTATTTGTAGTTAATAACAATACTTTACATACAGCTACTGTGGTTCTGTTAAAATTTAAGTTCTTCTGAATTTAAATATTTTATAATAGTAATTCTATTTTTAATATATAATGAGTGTGCTTCATTATGTTTTCAAAACCACTACTTATATTAAAGCAAGAATTTAATTTAGGATGAATCAACACAAAAATAAAATGTAAATGTCTAGTTATAATTAACTGTGTGACATTAATTAAGCTGTTGACTAAATTTCAGGGGCAGAATCAATTTGAAGATTTTTAGAAATTTTCTTTTTTTTTTTTTTTTTTTTTTAGTTTTTCTCCGGTACCGGGAATCGAACTCACGACCTTACGCTTGCCAGGCAGGCGCTTTGCCGCTGAGCTAAATCCCCAGCCCCAGAAATTTTCAATTCAGAAAGAAAGGAAAGGAAAAACACGCAAGCTACTAGTTATATTAAAATTTAAATTTTTAGAAGAAAATTTAAACTTTTACACAAAAATTGTAAAGTATATAGATAATAATTTTATTTGATTGCTTTTTCCTTTGTAAACAGATTGCTTTGTTTTGTTCTTGGTGGCACTGGCTGTCAAAATCAGGGCCTCTTCCATGCTAAGCAAGTACTCTGCCACTGAGATACAACCTTAGCCCCCTTTGTAAAAATTCATCCAATATCCATGTCTTTTAAACCAAGCAGTGTGAGAAGGGCTTAAGATACACAAGAAGGGCTTAAGATGCATAAATGCATCTTATGCTCTTTCCCCAGAGAGCTCACCCTCCTTGGCAAGATGCTTGGTCACATACTAGATATTTAAAAGAAAGAGACCTATGAGCAATAAAGTGCCTAAACTAAAGGGATCCAGAAAAATATCTGAGCAAAGATTGTCAGGAGCCTTGGAGCTAGCCTGACAAAAACTGGAGGAGACCTTTCAACTGAGAGAACTACAGGAACAGCAAAGAATAAAAAGTATATTTCCAAAGGACACGCACACGGAAGAGAGAAGCAAGAGCTGAAACCAGAGAATTAGGAGGCACCAGATCAAGGGGGAGCTCAAAGGTCAAGAAGCTTGGATTTAAACTTGTTTGTGATAGGCAGCTATTGAAGAATCTTGCCTGAAAGCCAAGGATGTGAAAGATGGTAACTCCTCAATCCAGGGTGACTGCTAGGCTTCCAGCTTGCACAGTGGAATAGACTGGAAAAATGAGAAGCAGTGGATGTTGGAAGCACAAGGAATTCGTAAACTGAAGGTGCAAAAGAGAATTCAGTAAATATAGACTTCACATAAAAAGGCATTTGCTGAGCTCATCATTGTCCAGGACATGTTAGTAAATCTTTGCAAATCTCCCTTTAGCAGCTTCTTGGTATGGTCAAGGATAACTCTTCCTGGCATTTGCAGTGCATTTTCTATTATTTCATCCCCACACTTTTGTCCTTGTAATTTCAGAGGCTCAGTAATCCCACCCAAGCTCCACATACCTCAATTCTAAATAAACCTAATCCTTTTAACTTCTTCTAGAGGATCTTATTTTGCAAACCATGAATCATTTTGCTTCTTCTCTTAGGATCACATCCAGGGAGTCCACACCTCATTTTTAAGGCCTTAATCAGACACATTTCTCTACATCTGTGCCTTGCATGCAGTAGGCGCTTGATAAGTTTTTTTTTCAGATGATAAAATCCTGGGGATGGTGGGAAGACCATGTAATAACTCTTGCATGATAGAATCCTATTTACTTCACTTTATTATCAACATATTTTCAAACATTAACGTGGCATTGATGATTCATATATGAGCCTCGGAAATACTGTCTTTTGTTTATGCTATATTTGTGTGTAGCCAGGGTTTTATCATTATTTTTCTATAGTTTGCTCTCTGTTGATTACATTTTTAGTTCTCATTATTTCTGTTTACTTTCTGAGGTCATTTAAAAGTAAAATTATCTTCCCCATGTTGCTAAGCTTCCAACTGAGCTTGGTGCTACTGGTAACTTAATGAGCTTCTCCCAAATTCATCTATGTCATTAAAGATATTATTAAATATTTCTGGCTCAAAGTGATTCTTTTGAAAAAGTATTCATATCCTCTAAGTTAATATTGCATTGTTAATATGTGATTCTTCTTAAATATTTTTCTAGAAAATTTTGCTTTTATTTAGTAGCAAAAGGATTTAAAAATAGCTAATAAAATAATAATGTATGTCTGTATACAATTATGCTTTACAAAACCATCCCTTCAGCCCTGATTACTTAATTTGCTAATTACAGAACTCTGTGAGACAGAAAGAAGAAAGGTTATCTTTATTCCTATTCTGAAGGTATGAAGCAGACACTCAGATTGAATTAAATACAGTCCCTTGGGCAGAATTAATAAAACCAGTTCTTAAATACATTCCTTCTGGCTTAAAAGCCAATGTCTTTGCTGTATTATCATGCCAAACCACTTTGTTTATATACTAATACATAGTTTAAGACCAAGTTAAAACCTTTAAGAATTTCCACTAACTCCACTGCAATGCCGATTCTGAGTGTCTTTCGATGCCAAATGCATAACTGATCAGCACAGCGCACTTCAGTTCAGCATGTGTCAATTGCACATTATGTGTTAGGTACTGACCTACACACTGACAGGTACATAGAAAAATTGTGATACTGTTCCTGAGGAAGGAGTGACCTTAATAAATGTCTGGGTGCTGTATATTTTAATATAAAATCCAGAAGCACAAAGGTAGTAAAATATAATAAAAGTGGTGTTATCTAGTACCTATCCATCTAGTTTCTGTTCATTGTTTGAAACAATAGCTCACTTTTTCTTTTTCTTTTTTTTTTGGTTTTTCTCCGGTACCGGGAACCGAACTCATGACCTTGCACTATGCCAGGCAGGCGCTTTTGCCGCTGAGCTAAATCCCCAGCCCCATAGCTCACTTCTTGAAGACAGATTCTATGTTGTCTACATTTGAATCTTCAGTCATACATAATAACTCCTAGACAAATAATATGCATTCAGATAGTTCTCAGTTTTGCTGGTTGAACTTTGCTTGTGTTTTTATTGAATTCTTTCTATGTGTCCGTTTCTGTCCTAGATTTAATGTGTAGTACAGAGCTTTGTCTCTTGTAAATGGAACTGGAGTACTCAGAGAACATTTGCAAACCCTTAAGACCTTCATTGGCTGGAGAAGACTCAACCAGACAACCAGGCTCTGATGTGAGTAAAGGAAGTAAGCTTGGAAAAATAAGAGTGCTCCATATTTTTGAAAACTTTTAAAGTCAAGCAAAAAAGACGATGTGGTGAAGAGGAAGTGTGATTTCAACTCTAAATCAAATACTTATCAAGGATAGTGATAAGGATAAGAGAAATGTTAATTACGTCATCAGTTGTCTTTATTACATGCTAATTTAACTGAGGCATCGATTGACCTACTTAGCCATTTGTTTAAAATTAGAGAGAGGAAATTACATGCAAGAAATCTGGATTTTATAGACAAGGTAAAAAAATCAAAGATAGCTGAGGGTCTGAGAAGCCTACAAAGTGTGCTACATGAAAAGTCTCATATATCCTGATCCTAAGAATATGTACCACTCGAGCATATTTCTGCTTAGATGAGAGGGCAGGGAAGAAGGAGGAGTCTGGGTTGTGCTTTGAGGCTTTGTATCATGACCTTTCAGTGGGTGGTGAAGTCAGTCTAGCTAGAGGGTTATGACTGGCAGAATAATATAGTCTATATCAAGCACCAAGTAATAAATATATTATTTTGCAAAACTTTTATGAGGATAGTTCATACAAGGACATTTTTGGAGAACCTGTGGTGTGTCCAAGCATATCCGGTAGGTGCAGTTTTGAATCCACCTGGTTGACTACAGTTATCTACTAGGTCAGTGGCCCAGATCAGCCCACATGTAAAGTCCTGCAGGGATGCTGATTCCAACGCAAAGGATGAGGGTCAGGAATTGAGAGATGCACCCTTATCCTTGTCTTTTAAACCTGCTTTTTGGACAAATCAGTCTTTTTTGTGAATTGTAGATATGACGAAAAGGCAGATTTTTTCCTAAGAAAGCTTATTTATTCAGGGTTAAAAGGAATTAAGGGGGGTAGCTTTCATGAGCTGAAGAAAGTATAAACTTCTCAACTAGTAGAGCCACTTGGGCATTGAATGGGGGAAAATAGGAAAAGAAAGTAAAAAAGTAAAAACTGATTGAATATACCATAAGATTCCCAGTTTTACAACCTGTGTGTAATTTTAGGCTTCTTTTTTGTATCATTCTTTTTCTCAACTCCCAAAGTCAACCAGTTTCCAAACATTATTATTTTTTTCTTTGAAATCCCTCTTGATTCTGTCTCATCCTTCTTGTTCACGATGCCTCACAGTGTAAGGATGAATTCCGCTCTACCTCTATCATATTCTTGCTCTTTTGTACCGGGAACCAAACTCACGACCTTGCGCTTGCCAGGCTGGCGCTTTTGCTGCTGAGCTAAATCCTCAGCCCCTATATTCTTGCTCTTAACCTTCAGTCTTTTCCAAGAAGCCCTTCCCAAACCACAGTTCCATTATCTCCCAGGGCTGTTTCTATGAGATTCCTTGCTTTGCTTAAAATTTCTTGGTGAATATCTATCGTCTGTCTCTCAAACCTCAAATTCTGTCTCCAGAATCCTTCATAAGCTTTTCCCTCTGAGGCCTACTTTTAACCACTTTTCCTGAGATTTCCAGCATAATCAAACTTATTGTCTCTCAAGTAGACTTTATCTTTTTCTTCCTCCCTCCAAGTTTTTTAAAGCTGACATATATTGTAGCTCCCGGAATATCTCCCTGGCTGCACCACAGATATGCCATAAATCCTGCCTGATACAAGGGAGGATACGCGTTCATACATTTGTTTTAAAGTGCCTCATGCTCCTTGTGTTCTTCCTTTACCTCATGCTTCTTGCATTTTTCCTTTCTCTATTTGTCATCTTTCTTTCACCAAGACATTTAAATTTTTGAGATCAGACAGCAGGTCTTCTGTCTTCTTAACTATACACATTTTTTGGAGATGCAATTTGCATAGAGTTTTTGATTCCAATGAGAAAGACTGTTTTTTGGATTTTTTGGGGGGGTGCAAATGAAGTCATTGTGGTAGCCGAGTTACTCAACCATTGCCTTTCAGTTCATTTAGTTTGAAAAATGTTTTCCTAAAAGTAGTTACTTCTTTTTTTATTTTTTCCTTCATAGGTGTGACCTCCATCATCTCCACCTGACATCAGGGGACCTGTGCAGTCCTGTTGATCCATCTTTTCGGCATTTCTCAAATCCCTGATCCCATCTACTGCGCATCCTTATGGCTGGTGTCTGGGTTGGGGTTTTCATATGTTCCATCTGGAACTCTCAATACAGTATTTCTCGCTGTTAGCTGTCCTCCACGTGTCAGTGGGAATGAGCTAGCACACAGATCTGCTTTGAAAACCTCACCTTCAGTTTAAAGCTGAAAGCTGTCCACAAAGTGGAAACACAGTGGCCTCGCTTTGCATACAGACTGTTGGGTTTCATTCCTGGGTATGCAGAAAGCCAAGAGGTAGATTTCTGGAGACAGGGAAGGGAACAAGAACATGTGCGGGGAGTGGGATAAGGAATGGAATTGAAATTAATTAAGATATTAAATGCATGTACCCACTTCTCAAAATAATCCCCATCATCATGTAATATTCACATGACTAGTAAAAATGTAATAATAAAAGTATTATTCTAAGCTTCTACTTTTTAAAAAACAGTTACATTATTTTTCTACTTTTAGTGTGGCTCAGTTATGCAATAGCTTCTGCTGGGTTGGGGGGCTTTATAGATTTAACGCAGAGCTTTGCACATGCTAGGCAAGCACTCTATCACCAAGCTATCCCACAACCCTAGTCTTCTGCTTAGTGAAAGAAAAATATAGAGCACCTAAGAGAAATCATGGAGATAGGTTTTATAAAGCATCCTTTAGAGAAGGGAAATATACATACATAACATTTTATTAATTTAGTATTTTTATCTACTATGTATTTTACCAACCCACAGGTATCAGTTGAAGTTGTTAATTAATTGAGAATATTTTATTGCTGGCTAGTTGTTAGCAAGAAGGACTGATACAACAATTTCTAATTTCTTAGTGTCAAAGCTGAGGCAAAGTGAAGCGCTATAAATGTTAATAGTTGATGAAAGAGTACCCCTCTGTATGATCTGTTGGGTTAGTGAGGTCTCCCTGGAGCAAAACAATTATCTGCGCTTATCTGCAAGTTGCCACTGTCATGCATGGGAAGCACGCTACTATTATGTTAAGATATGTCTTGTTTTTCAGTCAGTGTGAGGAAAAAGGAGTACAGCAGAGATGAAACAGTTTCCTTGTGGCTCTTGGAATTAACTGAAAGACAGATTGTTCTTCGCAGTGACGTTGTTCATGCTACTTGATTAAGAATTTGAATACTTTTAGAAAAGTCAAATTTCAAAGGCTTAGGACATTTTTAGAAAAGCGAACTCTATACTGGAACCTGACAAATTGTAGCTCAGGGCGAGAATAGATAATTACACGAGGAGCAGGAAAAAAGTGGGCACGGATGAGACTACACGGGAACGGGTTCACTTTTAAGGGTTCTCTCTTTGTTGGACATTTTCCCCAGTAAAAAATCAAACTAAGCGTTAGACCGGAAGACTTTCGGGGGACTAATCATGGGATGATGCGAGCACTGTAAAATTTAACCAGTGTTTTCTGTTATGGGACGACTTACTTTTCGTTTATTTAAACAAAATTCTTTCACAGTGATTTTACTGACTTCTAATTCTTTGCAAAAAGGATGCACCTTGAGAAATTTTAAAAGACAAGAGGAAATATAAACAAATGATAAATTCAGGGCAGGACCTTTGCTCTGGACACCTTGTTTTGTTGCAGCTGTATTTCATTTCTTTTTACTGCGTTTTTAACAGTAGAGAGCTTGGCTGTGAGTTAGTGGGTCCCACTCCCCCTCTTTTTCAGGGAGAAGCGGGGCAAAGGAATTATGATGTGTGCCATATTGTAAAAGGAAACATTTGCTTAGAAATCTGTAGCTGACATTTTTACGCAGGATCTTGTGCTTTCAAGGCAATGAAAAGCTGGACAATGTTTTAGAGTGTGAGGAGGATCGCAAATGAAAATGGACCATATTTACTGGTATCTGGTAAAAAATGGTATACTTTGGTTCCTTTTCCCACTAGGTGCGGGTTGGCCACAAATACTGTGTGATTAAGATTGCTAGAGACCTGGAGTTCACCCTGAACACGCCGCAGAGTTTGAATATATAGCTTTTTTTCCTTTTTGTAGAATGTTTAAAAAGTATTTCTGACAGTGTTTTAGCAAAAATATGAAGAAGTGGAGCATTCTTAGAGAATTCTGTTAATTTAGCTTTATTAGTTCATCATTTATCTATGTATTTAACTATTTTAAATTTTCTTTTCTAATGCTCACTAAAGAATTATATATTTTTGACAGATTCAACACTTCACGTGGTGATGCTTATGGAAATGTCCCCATGGGTTCTACAATCAGCTTTTGTCTCTGCTAGCAAAGGGGTTGTAGGTAAATTTTGTTCTCTTGGCTTTTCTTATCCTGACTTGTTATTCTGTGGATAAGCAGTGCCCTCAGAGTGTAGGACCCTCAGATGGGTGGTTTTTATGCATTCAAAAAAATGTTATTGATGTTAGGATCAATTATCCATCTGGAATAGCTACGGATACAATTCAAAGTCATACTTGTTCATATATGACCCAGAGATTTCTATTAATTTATAAGTTTAAAAATAGTTAAATAGCATAGCTTCCCTCATAATCAGTAGTTAGCATTAATATAGTGAACAAATGAATGTTGTAAGGTTTTATGTCATGTAAGTCTTTTCAATTAAAAAATACTTCTTTTCTCATTCACAAACGTATGAAATGTCCTTGGTAATAATAGCTCTCACATTGAAATTTAACTCCTTTTAAGAGGGACTGTTTTTTTTTTTTTCAGTGTTTAATATCACACATTCATTCAAAAAGCATTTATTTTGAGCATAGTGTAAAGCAAACCTACAAAGCCTTGGGAGGAATATATTTAGTAAAACACAAGTGAGCCCTCCTTTCAAAGGCATATGGTTTAGTGGGATAGACAGGCATTAAACACATTCACCCCTGTCAAAGGAATAACAAATGTAAGTGCTACAGAGGGACAAAATGTACCAGGGTCCTTAAGACTCAGCAATCCAGTTGCAGGGGAGGAAGTAGGCATTCAAGGAAGAGTCTTCTATGGCAATGATAAGTAAGAGCAGGCAGTGACTAGGACCCGCCAGACAGAAGCAGCAAGGAGTGTAGTGAGTAGCGGAGTAGGCCCAGGTGTGGCTGAAGATGTAGACAGACTAACACATGCAAGACCAGGGAAGAATTGAAATTTATCCTAAGCACTAAGTCATTTCATTAAAAAATTTAAAAAATGTTTGCAGCACATGTATACATTCCTTGTGTGGAGGTGGTCCATGTGCCTTCCATCTTCACTCCCTTTTCTCCCCTGCCCCTCCCCTCCACCCCCCATCTCATGACCTCCTCCCCACTTGAGAGAGCTCGATCTCCCTACTTCCGATTAGCTACCCTTTATTTGCTGTTTTTTAAAAAAGACTTTTGAGCAAGGAATGATCCATGTTATATTTAAATTTATTTGGCTTGTGGAAGAAAAAGTATAGGCTATCATAGTACTTTGGGCCAGAAATGTTTGATTACTTCCAGGGTCAGTGGTAGTGAAAATATGAAAGATGAGAATGGAGGGGAGCATATACTGGTGCGGTCTGAGTCCCTGATCTTGGAAATGGTTTGGATGCAGGGTTAAGGATGAGAGAAATGGCATAATTGCTACAAGGTAGCTGAGGTGGTAACTGAGGTGGTGTTTAGTGACATTTGTGGAGAAAAGGAAGATCAAAATGTGGCAGATATGGGGCAGAAGATCAAGAGATTAATTTTTAAAATGTTAAATTCAGAATCCCTACAACTAAGTAATAATGTCAAATATATAGAGATGTCTGGATTGGAACTAGAAATTTCGACATCTCCAGTGCAGTGCATAGTTTCTGAAAGCAAAGGGAATGCATACGATGGCTTAGTACGATATGTCACAGTCTGGTGGGTTAGAGGGATGCCAGGGCAATTACTTAAAATATATATTCTTCAGCTTTACTTCAGACCTACCAAGTAAGAATTTCTAGGGTTGAGATGTAGCAAGTTGTGCTTCAGTAAGCACCCTTGTTGTTTCTTATGATCAGATATATTTGGGAACTCTGAGAAAGACCAGCATCTAGGCCAAGCTTGAGAGAGTTGTGTCTTTTAGAGGTATGAGAGAAAGAGATAGTGTGTGAGATGAGGAGGAAGATACTAGAACCAAGAAAATATTAGAATTTGTGAAATCTGACTTAAAATTGATGTTCTCAGCCCCATCTGCTTACGGATTTAAAAAAGAGACCCATCAGAAAGCTATATTTTACATTCCTACCTTTCATATTACTTCTGAAGGTATCATTATCTTTACTCAATATTACTTTCTATGTGAAAGACTTTACATATATTTTACCAAATCACAAGACACTAGATAGACAGAATTACTTCTGCTTTTCCCGTGTTTAAAAGATTGTCTTCCTAGAATAAAACAGTGCCCCATGAACCAGGTAAGTGTATTTGGACCAATTCTAAAAGCTAGGGATAAGAATCCTAATTTTACAAATGGAAGCAATAGCAGTCTTTCTGCTGTATGACATTTGACCATTAGAATGTGATTATTTACAATCATAAACAGCAAATGAAAACCAACTATTAAGTTTTCATATGAGCTGTGATAGTCTTTTCTGTGAATGTCAGTAGTGCAGTTTTACCATATCATGGTGCTTTTAGGTAAGGCTTATTTCAAACTCTTGCTCCTAGTCAAGCTCAGACCTACTGAAGGAGGACAAAATGCAGCCCTACATTTCAATGTCATAGTCTTAGACCTCAGGTTCACTTCAAACTATGTTTGTTAAAAATCAAAGCAATCCTATAGTTACTTGTTTGCAGATTTAAAGTTTAAGCAAGTAATTAAATAGTATGAACATATACACTGAATTTGCGATCTCCCTGTGAGTGTTTGAAATTGGCTGAGTTTATTCTACTTTCTGCCTTCACTATCTAGTGTTTGTTAAGTGAAGGTGGGTTTAGCTGATCTGCGTTATGTCTATGTGACATGCATCTTCCTTCTTTTTTGGCTCTATTTTCCCGTTTAGGTCTTGACTTGTATCACTATTATAGAAAGTCAGTAAGTCAGCCAGAATAAAATGAAGCCCAGGAGATTTGTTAACAGCGTTTATTTAGGATAGTAATTTCAGTGGCAGCAAGTCCAGCATTGGCAAGGATACTTTTATTATGTAGATCTGAATTCCTTGTCTGTCCTGCCACACATAAACCCAGAAGAAAAGAGTTGGCAGATTTATGATTTGCTCTGTCTCTGAGATGCTACTTTAAATACCCGATTCATAATTCTCTGGAGTGAAATATCACCTAATGGGAGATCAAGGGGCCACGCTGACATGAGCAGCAGAATTAGGCTTCTGTGCACTGCATAGCTCAGTTAATTTCTACAGCTAAGGGTGGAGTTTTAAGTCTCAAAAATGTAGTCAAGAAATCTGATTCTTCATTTTGCCTAATTTCCAACTAAGGCAATCATTTCAATAACTTGAAATTTCTACTAGACATTGTAGTGGGAAATTAATGGTATAGATACGGACTACTTGGTTCAGAGACATGTTGATGATGTTTATACTGATAAACTTGAATATAATGGAGTATAAGGACATATTCAAACTTGAGGGAAGAACTAGTTATCAAAGGCATTTGATTTCATAGTACCAGCTATCTCTATTTAACCATTAATATTAATGACTAACACTTCCCATAATGGCTTTTGAATCTCTAATCATTTTATTTATATTGCCCACCTTGAGAAGAATATATTTTATTCCAACTTAAATGGCACTTGTTTCAGGAGTAGGATCACAAAAAAATGTGAGTGGGGGTACTAAGAGCAGAAAGGGAGGGCCCCACTTGGCTTCCTTTGAATCTGCATCCCCAGGATATGAAGAATATCTTCTGCACATATAGAAGTCATGATGAATGTAGGGCTAAATTAAATTTCAAAAATAAGAGTTCTAGTCCCACTGTTCATCCTTTCTGAAACATAGTGTCTGTATCTATAAAACTGAGGCAATAAACCTTTCATGTTTATTCCACAGGGTTTTTTATTGAGAAAAATACGCTATACAAATATAAATGATTTCTTGCCATTTGGAAGTATTTTTATTGAAATAACCAAGTGAATAACATTTCAAAGATAGTAAGAACTTCAGATGTAAATAGAAATAAGAGTAGCATTGTAGTAGAATTTAAAGTAGTGGAATTGTCAGTAGTGGCCATCATTTGTGGAACATCTACGTTTTGTATGTTTTCAGTTGCTATCACAAAATATCTGAGTCTTGGTACTTCACAAAGAAAAACATTTACTTAGCTCTCACTTTTTAAGACTACAAGCCCAACATTGGGTGGCACTGCCTCCTAGACTTCTGGTGAAAGCAGCATGGCAAACAGCACACTGGTAGAAGTGAGTGCAGAAGAGATAACTGACAGAAAGGAAGCAGATAAATGTGAGCAAAACAAGGGAACTTGGTGAAGTGTTACTAGTTACAAAATATCACTGAACTGGAGAGATGTTTCTCTCCAGGTGAATGTGACTGAAATAAATCCAAAAAGGACTAAGATTTGGAACAATTATGCTAGATAGTGATTACAAATGTAAAAGTTTAAAAAGCATATTTAATGATGCAACATCTTTCAGAACATTAAAGCCGTGTACTTACAGGATCATAAATATAAAGTGTAAACATAACCCAAATAAGCAAGTGTAACATCCATTGTAAGATATTACTAAGAGGAAAAATTTTATTGAAATATCTATTGAATTAGAATTAAGGTTAAATAAACTAGTCATCTCAATAACTGTGAAGATTACTAACAGATAATTCACAGAAAAGCTTCTAACAACCAGTAAAACTATGACAAAATTTCATTATCAGGACATTTCAATTAAAAATAAAGATCATATTTTATTGATCAAGAGGACAAAAGCTTAAAAAATTAAACTCGATAAGCCTGTCTGAGCCTGGCTGCCAGCTAGCTATTGATAAAAGGAGGGTAACAGATATAATCTGTATAAAAACATATTTGGAAATGTCAATAAGTAACTTCAAAAGTTTTAGTTTTTGATTCAGTAATTCTATTTCTAATAAAGAGAAAACACAGGTTAGGTATAAGTTGTCATTTTAATTTTTATTAAATTTAAGTGAGGCATAAACTTTAGCTTTTGTTTATAATCCTTTACATTTCTAAGTTTTGTAAGTGAGCAGTTAATAAGAAGCTCATAATAAGCTATTCATAGGCATATGAAGTTCCAATAAATTGAATGATGCCAAGCAGTAAACAAGTTTTGACTGTTCATTAGAGAAATAATTAACTCCAACAGACAGTTACTTAATTTATAAGAATAAAATTATTATAATTTCTAAAAAGAATTTGGCAAGACATTAAATTGGCTTTAGGTAGATTCTGAGATTGTCAAACACTAAATATTTTAAGTGTTTAAAATATATTATTACTACCACTACCTTCTTTTCCTGGAAATAAAATTTGCACTTTATCCTAATTCTATTGTTATATTTTCTTAGTTGCTCAAATAATCTATGCTCAGAGAGATAATATTTTGGCAATCTATGCTGTTGTTTCTTTCCTCATAGTCATTTTAGAAGTAAATCCTTCAAGAGAACATTTTTTAGCTTACTTTTTCATTATTTCCAGAGGCAAAAACTGGCAGGGCAATTTATAATTCAATTTTTGCTAAATCCATGACACCCAATATATATGTCAGGCATTTCAACGGCAGGGTATTTTGGGGATAGGTGATAAATTGTGCTGATTATAAGTGCAAGCTGTTCTTCTAAAACATCATATCAAAAAGAAGGTTGGTATTATTAGGAAAATGTAATGTATCTGTAGATTGTCCAGAAACATCAGAGATAATCACTTCATGTTCCCCTTGGTGCTATGTAGCAACATACTAAGGTTCTCACTGTGTTTTTGATAGCACTCATCTGGAGAAAGGGAAAAAAGGCCCTATCAGTTCACAAACCTATCACGGGCTGGTAGTCTTTCAGCAGCCACATAGCTCTTAGTGCTGCAATAACTCATCCCTGCCAGAAATGCCTCCCTCTGAAACCTGAAACGTGGTCCTAATCATTTGAGGACTGTGTTGGTATATGCGTGTAGTATAAATGTTATTTTATAATATAATCTCCTGTGATCTTTTTAAACATCTTTTCAGTGTTTCAGGTATTTCCCTGTGTGATACAAGTGGCTTAAGCAAAGCCATGCAATCCCTTAGGTTTTCTCCCCAAAATGCTGAAAAGTGGACACTTGAAATATAAAGGCTGCTCTGGTGGTAGAACGCATGTGTGGGTGTGTGTCACACACATGCTGCAGCTAAGTATGGCATTCTATTAATGAGTGAAGTAATTTAGCAAAGCATACTGGTAAGTTAGTCCAGGCCTAAGCCTAGGGGATGGGGAATGGAGCCTTTCACCTCCGGGTCAATGGTTTCTGTTTAATCGGGCTGTTAATGACTAAAAGTCATTGTTTCCATCTGAGAGCTGTTTGGCCTCAATGTGAAGTAAGTTGGTGGTCTGCTATCAGTTTCTCACGTGCAAATGCGTAGATCCCCAAATCCACTGCTGCTTTTTGCTACCATGTTGAGCAATTCAGTAAAACCAGGATATTTGACGGCAAGCTATTTGCTTGAATGACAAAACAACTGTCTCAGACAGAGCATACTCCAAAAAAGGAAGTGTACTCCTAAAGAGAAAAAAAATTACATTGAAATGATGATGTGAAATAATAAAAGATTCATGAATTCACTTTCACTATTTGTAGGTTTTTTTATTTGCAGGTACTTTCCACTAATTTATTTGAGGCAAAAAGTTAATGCCCATGTTGAAAATAATAATTGATTTTAAAGTTATAGAAACTAAAACTCAAAGAGGTAAGGATATTCATCAGAGCAGTAAGTTTTCACATGTGTGCCACAGGAGTATGGAAACTTATTGTGAAGTAAGAATTGAGGAGAGAGCTTCCGAGGACAAAGAGGAGTAGGGTAGGGCACAGAATTCAACAGTATCTCAGGAAGGATGTCAAAATGAGGAAACTCGAAAGACAGAAATAAAATTAGCACAGTGTGATCATAGTAGAATATATTACATATATTTTACATACCTATTCACAGAAGAATAAACTAAAACAGATTTTGACGTACACACCTAATGGCATTCAGGAATGTCTGTGTCTTCATAAAGGCTAAGGTTATGTTAAAAATAATGAATTAATTCTTAGTGGAGCTCTTTCAACAAGCAACCTAACCTTAGCAGGCTATTAAGAATAAAGACTACAAATATTTAGGAGGAAACAGCTGTGACTCTTGCCGGAAATAGAAATATAAAAACCTCCTTTGCGTCCTAGGAGAAGTAGTTTCTTCTAAATACTATATAAAAAAAAATATAATTGACCCAAATCATCACAATTAAGAGTCTTGACTGATCTCTAAATATATCAAGGTAGGCTTAGAACAGCATCAGCTAATTATTTATATTTCATAAGAGGTACTAAAACATATGAGTTCCATAGGTGAGTAGTTTCATTTTAGAAATAAGAATAGTACCTAGGAAAACATCCATGTATTAACGAAGCTATGAGAAAAGCATAAATGCTGTAAGCTCAGTGGTGGAGCCCTTGTCTACCATGCACAAGTCTTTGATTTCCCTGGGTTCAATCCCCAGCCCTGGAAGAAGGAAGTGGGGAGGAGATGGGAGAGGAGAGGACGAAGAAAAAGAAGAAAGACACAAGAAGGAAAAGGAGGATGAAGAAGGACAAGGAGAAAAAGGAGGGTGGAAGAGGAGGGGGACCGGAGGAGGAGGAAGAGGAGGAAGAATGCGGAAAATCATACCAGAGAAAAACAAAACATTGAAAGGCTTCTAAGTGGAAATAATTTTTCTAGGTGCTTTAAAATGTGCCTTATTTGCAACTCAACTGATAATTTAAGTAACATTCCCAGGATTATAATTGCATTTAAATGTAATAGGAATGATATTTTTGAAATATTTTCCAATGGATGAAAATCATTAGTATTATTATACTAAGTACAACAGTTGGAACCCAAAAATGTTTAAGTGGGCTGTTTAAAATGGTACAAGCGGGCCTGGGGATTTAGCTCAGCCACAAAGCGCTTGCCTGGCTAAGCACAAGGTAGACAGTTCGGTTCTCGGTACCGGAGAAAAACCAAAAAACAAACAAACAAACAAAAATAAAATAAAATGGTACAAGCAGAGGTGGGCAAATCCTAGCTTCAGATTTGGTAGATCCAATCACTACAACACTCTAAAGTTGATAACTACAAGTGGAATTAGATGAAATAGAGTCGTAGGAAACAAGATAGTAAAGAAGTTACCATTTTTTTTTTTTTTTTTTTT